>NC_056726.1:1598362581-1598472581 GCF_019279795.1 Protopterus annectens | reverse complement strand
TAATTGTGCTTACCTCCAAAATCAGTTAGGGCTATAGATAATAACACTGGTGTAACTTTTTGTCTAGCCATCCAGTCAGTAATTAAGACAAATCTTAAAGGCAAACAAAGCAGTACTTTTATTGTTAATTAGGTAAGCCTGCTGAAAGCAAGTGTCCCTTTTCGTGAGGGAACCAGGAGCGTAGCATGGTTAAGTGACTTACTCAGAGTTGCACAGCAAGCAAATGGAGGCTGGGGGAATAAAACCCAGGACTACAGAAAGTCGCTCATCAACAGCTGCTGTTATTTTTTTATATGATCTTTTTTATGATTTTTTTAACCCTCTTCAGGGTTTTCTTTAAATTTTACATGTACTGATTTGGTTTGCAGTGCTGTTTTCAGAACCTACTTTACATCATTTTACACATTTTTGCTGTTGTTTTTTTCCTTGTCCGCATAATAAGTTATTAATCAATAATCTTTTCAATGTTCATTGCTTAGTTGTATAAATACTTAAACAGTGCTTAATTGTTAAAACGCTATTAGACTTTTTCCTTGAAACTGTGGCTGCATTAATCAGGACAAGTATGGAAACAAACCCTTCTGCTTTGATGAATTATTATATTGATTTGTGGATATTTCCATGATTTACAAAAATATAAATAACAGTTAATGAAACAAATCAAGAAACAGGACATTCCAAATGAAATAAATGTTAGCATTATTTTATAGAATAAATAAAAAATATTTTTCTAAACTGAAGAGTAAATACACTATAGTGCAGAATTGCATAAAAAGATGCACTTGTGAAGAAAACAAGAAAGATAGAAACAAGCATTCAACTTGTACAGACCAATATGTCACACAAATGGCTGATGTAATGCATATTTTTAATTTCTGCTAATAACCCCATGCAGATATTGTAAGTAAAGTCCTAGAAAATGTGGCTGTAGATAAATTTAAAAGGGTTTCCCCTAACAACTTAACAAAATGGGTATTTTGCTTTTATCTTTATGCATGTTTCTCTGAAAGACAGTTTCAATAGCATTTGATCTCTGTTGAAAAAAATAAAAAAAACTTGTCTTTTCTGTTGATTGGGAAAAGCAATCTAATCAAGATAAAAGATAAAAGATAAAATGAAGCTAGAAAATTGGGAAGAGACTTAACGCTTTCAGAGGAATGGCCTAAAGAAAGCAGTTAAATTCAAGACAGCAAATGCAAAATAAACTGGATCTATAGCTCAGAGGGATGAAGTCCTAACAGAAACTCTTATGATCTGAGTATATATAGTAGCTCTGAGTGATGGAGGAGTGAGCGTGAAGAGATGCCAGTGAGCAGCCAATGCCTGCTCACCCATTTTGGATGGGGTACTGGTTAAATTTCCACAGCATGAATAAGCACTGGAAGGTGGCCAGGAACCAGAATGAGCTAGGAAAAAGTGGGGACTGCTTTATTTGTCAAGGTGCAAATCACCCCTTAGTCAGGATAAAAAAAAATGTATGGAAGCATTTGCACCAGCTTCTCAGCACTGCGGGTATTTTAATGAGCTTGTTGGCTGCTAGCAGGAAGTAGGGAGTTTAACATAACTAAAAAAGAAAAAAGATATCTATCTGCCAATTGTGAGCTGCAAATAGCCTCTCATCCCTGAGCTATTGCACCTTACTACCAGGTTTTGGCTCAGTAGTTCACAGAGTGGAGAAAATGTGAAGGGAAACTAGGGTGGATGATCAAACAAAGAGCTTGGATACAAAGAAAAGAATGAAAAACTATTGCCTGTGAGAATCAGAAACCAGAGAAATTAGTACACAGCAGAAGGCGAGAACAAAACCAAATAAGTAAGGACACTGAAGACCATTACATTTAGGGGTGCCACCTTCTGAGATGTCCAAAGTGAAACAGAGGGGTGAGGCCAAACATATGACAACACAATAGGTGTGACCAAGGCTGTGCTGTAATAACTGTGGGAGAAAAAGGAGTTAAAAAGAAATGAGCCAGCACGTACGGTTCTGTCGAACCAACTTTATTGGCAAAAAGATTCCATTAAATCAAAGGAATCCTAGTAAACAAGCATACCGGTTTCGGCCATATCATGGCCTTTATCAATGCAATTCTGTACAAATAAGGAAACCCGACCCCTGGTGGACCATCATTATATACTCCATGTTTAAAGGGGTACATAATCTTATATAGTAAACAAATGCATTGGAACAAAACGGCACCTTTCCCACATAATAATATACTTCAACATAATAAACATATAAAATACATTAACAATATTGAATATCATCAAAATAATATTATAAAAATAATATTATAAAAGAAAATATATCGTGGCCAAAATGTTTGGGGACCTGAATAGTGATCAGAACAACTTGTCAAGACAGTCTATATATATAAACAACCTATATATATTTTTTATTCTATATAATGATAAGCCTCAAAATTTATCATAAACATACATTCCCACTTATATCACAAAGTTTGGTCAGGCTATCCAAATCCTATATGTTATATACCTGGATCTATAATCCCATAAACTCAAATCATATATCCTCTGGATGTATGTACATCCTCCACATTCCTATTAGTTTGTAAATATGCCTAGAACCAAAATTAATGAATGGTACATAATCCCTTTACATAAGTCATAATATATATACACATGACCTACAAAATTCTATTCTAACATATTTAAACCGGGTCTAAATAAACCACCCAATTGAATTATCCACCTTTTTTCCATTTGATCAGGTTTTTGATGCCATCCGGCTTTAAAACTCCTGTGAAGGGTGATCCTATCTATAACAACAAACCGAAAAATGGCCGAAGAATGCTCCAAGGTATGTTTAAATAAGGCATTAGCAACACGTTTGTTCTTAATTGCACTTAAATGTTCCCCTATTCTAAATTTGACAGGTCTGGACGTTTGTCCAACATAGAATGCAGAGCAACTACAGGTGGCCAAATATACCACCCAATCTGTGCTGCAATTAGCAAAAACCCTTATCTCAAAAATTCGTGACGTATTTTTGCTAGAAAATTCTTTGGTTTGTTGCAAATGTTGACAAGCAGCACAATGCCCACAAGGATAGCACCCCCTTAGTATATCACCACTTAAAGTTCTTTGTTGTGGTATATTTGGAACGTATCTTTTGTAATGTGTGAAGTGAGAATTCATATTTCGTCCCCTCCGGTAAGAAAACTGACAATTTTCCGGCAACAACCTACCTAGAACCTCATGTGACAAAAGAATGCCCCAATGTTGGTTAATGACATCCCTAAAACGATTGGTATTATTCCCATAGGTAGTCACCAACCTTATTGGTTGATTATAATTTGCTTTTTTACCATCCCTGTTATTTACTTTATAACATAATAAATCCTGACGTTTCATTTTGATAGTTTGATCTTCAGCTTGAACTAATAGTTGAGATTCATACCCCCTATGTAGAAACCTGCGCGTTAAATCCAGACTACATTCCAAATAATCTTCATCAGATGAACAAATACGTCTGATTCTCATATATTGAGATTTCGGAATATTGCGGATGGTGTGGCGTGGATGAGAACTATTAGCATGTAATAAAGTATTGTATTTGGGAAACTTGTGATATATAGTAGTCGATAAAGTATTATCTGCAAATTTAGAAACCGTAACATCCAAAAATACAATCTCTGAAAGTTCAATATTAGCAGTGAACCGAATACCAAAACTATTATTATTCAAATAATCCACAAACTGTATTAAACTTTGCTTATCTCCACGCCACACCATCCAACAATCGTCTAGATATCTCCGCCAGATATCCAGATGTTGTAAAAATTTGTTATGTTGGTCATCATATATATACCCAGCCTCATAATACCCCATGAACAAATCAGCATAGATGGGTGCAAAAGAAGCACCCATCGCAGTGCCCTTAATCTGCCAATAAGCCTTGCCTGCATAATAAAAGATATTCTTCCGTAATACCAATTCAGTGAGCTTAATCAAAAAGTTATTAAAGGCTAAAGAATAAAGGTTAGATTTATATAGCCAAAAGGAAACAGCTAAAATTCCCTGATCATGTGGAATGTTTGTATATAATGAAGCCACGTCAAGAGTACAAAGTAACCAGTGAGATTCTAGTTGGGAATCATTAATTATATTTAGAAAAAGGAGTTAAGCCAGAGGTCTGAGGGCTACAAGACATCAGAAGTAATGGGGTTTCAGCTGTTGTAGTGCAATTTAGAACTTTTTCACCTCCATCCTTGTGATTAAATGATAGCCTGACTGAAAGAATCATGATTAAAGCTTCAGCATTAAGGATTTAATTCATTAGATAATATAGCAATAACCCACGCCTGGGTGTGGGTAATGCTGGATTTACCCACGGTTGGTGTGGTTTGGTCATGAGGGCGAAGCCCGAGTGGCCAAACAAAGCCAACCGTGGGTAAATCCAGCATTACCCACACTCAGGCGTGGGCTATTGCTATTATAAAATGACATTATTTAAGAAATAAAATAATTACTTTTCTTAAATAATGGCATTGTATAATGCCTCCTTGCTGCCCTTCCGCAGCTGTCTGGTATTCTGTTGCAGTTCTGATGTACTGCGCATACGTATGCCTATGCAGTACATCAGAGCTGTGGGCAAAAGCAACGGAGAAAGCAAGATCTCCGTTGCTTTTTACAAACTGTCTCGCTATGTTAAAGGAGATTAACATAGCGAGACAGCTTTAAAAAAAGCAACGGAGAATCTCCGTTGCATTTTTTTAAAGCTGTCTCGCTATGTTAAACTCGTTTAACATAGCGAGACAGTGTGAAGTAACAGAGATCTTGCATTCTCCATTGCTGTAAAAAAAGAGTTATAGTAATGGAAGCAGTCCGGTCGACCGGACCTTTTTCCATTACTATAACTCTGATTTACAACGTGCACGCTGACCAATCAGCGTGCACGTTTTTGAATATTAATGGGGGGGTCATTGTATAAGACATCAGAAGTAATGGGGTTTCAGCTGTTGTAGTGCAATGTAGAACTTTTTCACCTCCATCCTTGTGATTAAATGATAGCCTGATTGAAAGAATCATGATTAAAGCTTCAGCATTAAGAATTTCATTCATTAGATAATGACAATTATACAACGACCCCCCATTAACATTCCAAAATGTGCACGCTGATTGGTCAGCGTGCACATTGTAAATCAGACTTATACTAATGGAAAAAGGTCCGGTCGCCCGGACTTTTTCCATTAGTATAAGTCTTTTTTTACAGCAACAGAGAACGCAAGATCTCCGTTGCTGTTTAGACACTGTCTCGCTATGTTAACATAGTGAGATTGCTTTAAAAAAAGTAATAGAGATCTTTCTTTCTCTGTTGCTTTTTTTAAAGCTGTCTTGCTATGTTAAATGGATTTAACATAGCGAGACAGCTTTAAAAAAAGCAACAGAGATTTTCCGTTGCTTTTTTAAAGCTGTCTCGCTATATTTAAACTCCTGTAACACTTTGTAAAAAGCAACGGAGATCTTGCTTTCTCTGTTGCTTTTTTTAAAGCTGTCTCACTAGGTTAAACTCCTTTAACATAGCGAGACACTTTGTAAGAAGCAACGGAGATCTTGCTTTCTCTGTTGCTTCCACCCACAGCTCTGATGTACTGCATAAGCATATGCATGCACAGTACATCAGAACTGCCACAGAATACAGACAGTTGCGAAAGGGCAGCAAGGAGGCATTATGCAATGCCATTATTTAAGAAAACTAAGTATTTTTTTTCTTAAATAATGTCATTGTATAATAGCAATAATGCATTTCTGGGTGTGGGTAATGCTGGATTTACCCACGGTTGTCTTTGTTTGGCCACTCAGGCTTCGCCCTCGTGACCAAACCACACCAACCGTGGGTAAATCCAGCATTACCCACACCCAGGCGTGGGTTATTGCTATAATATTTGAGTTGCAGTCTTCATATACTTCAGAATCAGAAAATATATGCAGATGTAAAACCCATTTTTCTACTAATGTTTTAAGTGAATTAGAGTAATATTTAAAAAATGCCCCTGACATGGCTCTCAACCTTCCATCTCCATAATGTAAAACACTACATTTCTTGATGTGGAATAAATGGGAAAATGGGAAACACTTAAAAACAGCTTACTAAGAACTTAACTAGGAAGCTCACAGGAGAGTTAAAATGTATTACTTCATGATAATGAAAAGCTATTTTTACATATTAATAGGATTTGGTGTTTACCATGGATACAAGTAAAAAAAAAAATCTTAACATTGAATGTGAGTAAACCCTTTCCAATGTAGAACTGTGAGGAATACAAACTTTGCTAGAATCAAAATTAAGACTGTTCTTTATTTATTTATTTATTTATTCTTTGCTGATTGGGTTAGATATACAAGGCTACTAGTCTCTTTTCAGGGAAGATCGGAGGTGTTTTTTAAACTACTAGGGGAAATTTTCAGTAGGTGCCGTGGGATCTTTTTCACCTACCTGAGCTACCACCAACTCAAGCAGATGGGGCCATGGTTTAACTTTTTATTGGAAGCATGACATTTACAAAATGTCCCTGATATAGCTCTCAAGCTTACATCTCCAGAATGTAGAACACTACATTTCATGATGTGGAACAAATGGGCAAAATGCAGAACACTTATAAATATCAATTAGGAAGCTCACAGGAAGGTTAAAATGTGGTACACTTGAGGGTTATGGTCCTGGATTTTGTGGCTTTATCCAGAATTCTTGAGCCCAAAAAGCTAAGAGGTATGAGCATACCTCTCAATCTTTTGGCGGAAAAGTCAGGGACATAGTCAAAAGTAAAGAAGGAAGAAATGCCCAAAATTTGAAACATTTTAATGCTTGAAATTATAAACATAGTATGTTGCTAAAAATAAGATGTTTTATTAGCATTTGTCTTCTGGAGGATATCAAGTCTGATTTTTGTTTGTTTGTTTTGATGTTTAGCAGACATAATTTTTGATTAAATGTACTTGCAGTTCTTGCCTTATTTTTAAATACTTTAAGAATCAAGGGTAAAGCCAAAAATAACAGGGATAGAGGTTAAAAATAAGGGACATATTTTAAATATTGCTATTTAAATTTGCTAAGATAACAGGCTTTGCAATAACATTCTTTATTTTTGAAACTCAAATGTCTGTCATTTTTTACTGACTGCAATCTTCCATTGTTTGTGAGAAAATTGCAGATCTTTGAAGAAAGACCAGAAATATTTAAAGCAAAAATAAGAATGTACTGTGAAATTCTGTTTAATTTATTAGAGGTTAAAAGGGAGACAGCCTTACAAATGTAAAATGTAAAAGCAAAGATGAGTAACTGCTTCTACAGCTGTTGGCTTTCTAAAGCTCTATATTCTTACATTAAAGGACCCCCCCAATTCTGGTTACAGCTATTCATACCGCTCAAGTGTACCTCATTACGTGGAACGTAACTCATTTGGGATCTTAAAAAGTTCATGTTCCTCAAAGTTCCAAATTGAAAGAATCTGTCACACATTCAGTGTTAGGAATTTTTTTAAGTGAAATCCATGGTAAATAGAAATGAATCATATTAATTCATTAAAAGATCTTCTTTATAAGTAAAACCAGCATATTTTAACCATCCTATGGCCTTCCTAGTTGAAGTTGTTAGCAAGCCATTAGTATGTGCTCCACATTTTGCCCATATGTTCCACATTATGAGGGCGAGTGTTCCTCATTTTGGCGATGGAAGGTTGAGAGCTATGCAGCTATTCAATGCTTGAGTTTTATAAACCAGACCTAACAGGGAACATCTCTCCCAGCAAGTCCATTTTAATGTTAAAATTCTTTCCTACTGTGATTGTCACAAGCAACAGCAGCTGTTCAGAGAACTCAGCAAACCAGGACAATAGCTGCCCAATCACTATGTGTTACGGGTGATGAGTGTCCTGCTGTTAGTGGGACTGGAGAGAAGGCTGATTGGATACCTGTTGTATGTGCATCACCAGAAGAGGCAATATAAGTTATTGTTACTTTATAAAACTAAACTATAAAAACTATAAAAAGAGGTCACAGTAGCAAAGGCCGAAATAAAACTTTAATTCTTAAGCGCTTCGTTCATCCACGTCAAGTGAACTTCTTCAGACAAAGTAAATGTAATCAACCCCTCCTTTTATACATAATTCTAGTCACGTGACACATTAAACTTGTTAAATCAATTAATATTTAAAAACATAATTACAAATGCTGCAACTATAAATAACCTAACCATGAAAATTCAATACATTTACAAAAACATATATATATTTCTTAATGTGTCAGGTTCTTTAATTTCAATAAACAAGCAATGGAACATTCGTCATTCAGGCCTGGGAAAAAATAGGCATTTAACATCAATTGCCACCATAATTCTTGTCTTTCTAAAAATAAACTAACTGGACCTCCCCTATAGTTCCTAGTCACTTGTTCAATAATTCTAAATTAAAAAAAATGAACTGGATGGTCATGAACATGCCTTGTTAGGGCATTATTTTCCTTCAGCTTGTTAATACTATAGATGTGCTCATAAATTCATTCTCTTAATTTACAATCAGTCTTGCCCACATAAAAGCTAGTTTATGCTTGACATTTTCCTAAATAGACCACACTTTTTGAATTACAATCAAATTTATTTGGAGTCGAAAGCCGAATGTTACCAACCATGTAGTCTCTCCCCTCATCTATAAATTTACAAAGTGAATGTGCTTCACATCAAAACATCCCAACATTTCTACTAGTGGGTTTTTATTCCCTTTTCAAAATATTCTTTAAGTTAAATACTTTTTTATATACTATTCTAGGCTGATGTACAGAATGTACAGATTTTTAAAAACATAAAATATACATATATGTATATGGGTCTACCTCGACCCATCGAAATTAAGTTTCAGCGAAACATAAACAGGCAAACTCCTTTTCGTGACAGTGCATTTTCACGAAAATGCACTTTCGCAAAAAGGCAACTAAGGAAACAGCAATGGGGGGCTGTTGCTTAGATTGCGGCACAGTGGGGATAAGGGAATATTCCCTTTTCCCCATGTAGTGCAATCTCAGAGTGAGAATATAAAAGTAGCTGGGGTGTGGGGGGCTTGCCCTGCATAAACATGGTTCGTGTTGTGGTTATTTTTTGGTTTATTGGCATTTTACGAAAGTGCATTTTCGTGATAATGCAGTTTTGGGAAAACGTGTTCATCTGTTTACATTTTGTTGAAATGTAATTTCGATGGGTCAAAGTAGATCCATATATATATATATATATATATATATATATATATATATATATATATAAATATGTATATAGGTTCACTATAGAATCCTGAAGTACTGAAATCCCAAATTTCAGTATTTCGAAATTCTATAGCTGAAAGCTTGAAATCCCGAAACCTCATAACCGCAAAATTTTAAATCACGAACCTATGCTACAAATACTACACACACATACACATGCACACAATCTTCCCCCACAATCAAACATACAATCCTACACTACAGAAAAGCAGGGGGCCAAGCCCCCCTGCACCCCCATGTGGGGGGGCTGTGCCCCCACACCCCCCTACTTATATATACTTACTCTGAGATTGCACAATCACACACACAAAGGTAACTCACACCCACACATTTCACAGCCCCTTGCACACACACATCACAGCCAAAACACACACTAACATACACTAAAACCCCTAACCAACACACTCATATATACTTACCTAAACTTAGACCTATCCATTCACACACCCCAACACCAGAAGCTCTGAACTTTGGTATTTTGAATTTTGCACTTCTGGTGTTTTGGGATTTCAAGGCGTCAGTGTTATAATTTCGAAATACTGAAATTCGGGATTTCAGTATTTCAAAATTATGAAAGAAACCCATATATATATATATATATATATATATATATATATATATATATATATATATATAATGTTTTTAAATATTAATTAATTTAACAAGTTTAATGTGTCATGTGACTAGAATTATGTATAAAAGGAGGGGTAGATTATTTTTACTTTGTCTGAAAAAGTTCACTGCTTACAAATTAAAGTTTTATTTCAGCCTTTGCTACTGGAGCTCTTTTTATGGTTTTTACAGTTTAATGTCACCTTATGCAGTCAGTTAGACCTTGTTTTGACTATTGTGTGGTAATGTAATGACCTCATCACCATAAGAACATAGGATATAGGAAATCCAGAGAACAGAAACAAAGATGATATATAGTCTGCACTAGAAGCCATATAAGTGACTAGAAGAAATGTAGTGTTCCAGATTTTGGAAAAGGGATGATTAGAGCTTTAACATACATTAAGGGAACATACAAAGTCCAAGTGAATGTTATATCTCAGTTAAAGAGGTACATGAGAGCAAGATAGCACAACTCAATGTTATAATAAGGGTAGTTCAGGGGCAACCCATGAATATATTATTTATTTCTTAGTTTGTTTCTTTTTTTTTTGCCACCTGTCAAAAAAATAAATATAAACTGGAACACAAAGAAATAAATTTATAACCACTTATAATATAACAGCAATCCATTCACAGACTGTTACCTGAATAAAGTGTCAAGACATCAAGATAATATAAAAGTGCTCCAATATTCATACCATGCTTTCATATCTAAAGCCTTACATTGCCAGTTCTTTTAACTTGTAACTTAAAATATACATTTCATGAGCCTACAAAAGTGTTGTACCATTCCATGTGTTCAAACAGGAATTAGAATAATGACAAATCACAGATCTAGTCTCATAAAATTACTTATGCCTGTACTACTGCTTTTAGGGATAGTGCCAACAAAAGACCAAAGAACTTTTAAGCTATCATTGTTTGGCAACTTTTATGCCCACCTATAACATCAATAGCAATGATTCAGTATTGTTTAACTAGACAGCAGTTCCATATTAGGTGCATGTAATTAACGTTATCTTGTAAGCAAGGCCAGCGTATAACAATAAAGCTCAAACTTTGCTGACTAAAAGGCAAGTTTGGGCAGAAAGCCCTCCCAAGCTTTACTGCTGCTGAAGACTACGTTCCTGTAAGGCTTTCAAGGTTTGACAGTCGGCTTGTGCTTTCCTTTGCTGGGCTGATAAGTTCCCTTTGGGGAAAAAAAACTTACATTTTCTTAATTTTACAGATGTCTTATTACTCCCCCCTTCAGGAAAGTTACTTTAAAGCTGAGTGTTGTGTTTTAATGGACTGTCTCAAGACTGTAACCTACGTTTAAAAGGAGCACTCATTTTTTCTGTCAGTTTAAAAGTATTGTAAGCTAACTGAAAGCATACTTTATGTGGAGAAATTGCATTTATTTTTTCCTTTGTGTGGGCTGGTGTAGTGTTTTAAAGTGCTTTCTGTCAAAAAGGTAACTTTTGTGGACTGGTAATTTTACTGGAATCTGTTACTTGTCTTCTCCAGGAAAGAGGCACCATTTTTCGGCTTGACCATGGAACAGACTACTTGTCCCAAGGTTAGTCTTTCTTCCAATCACATAAAGAAAAAGATAAGCAAACAGCCTTTGCCACCACAGCAGGCTAGCAATTTGCCTCAGCTACAGGTTGTCATTTGTTGTACCTCAGACCACTTACCTTTTACCCTGCATCCCTGTGGTGTAGCACCTACAGCCATTATGGACTGGTTGGGATAGTTATCCACATCCTCTGTTGGAGTCCACTCAGTGAGAAGGGAGAGACATTCTTGTTGGTCACAGGAGATGGAACAGGGAAGGTTTCCCTGTTGTGACAAAATGCTGTGCCCATCCTTGGGGAAGCAACTGCTGCCATTAGTAACATGGTTGCCCCCACTTTTCCTGTCAAAAAGAAACAGAAAACCAAGCATTTATCCCCTCCTCCTCAAATATCCTTGGATAGGAGTTGTTTAATTGGTCTGGCTCAGGGTTCATTTCAGACTATTGATCCTTCTTGTAAATTAGTTTTTAGTAAAAGAAAAAGGGATTCCTCTTTTCCTGAAGAGATTCATGAGTTTGAATCTGAACAAAAAGATGCAGAGATGGATTCAACTTTATCTTCCTAAGATTTCTGATTCAAACTCAGAGGAGAGCTCATTTTCTGATTCTCCCTGTGGGGTTTCTCGTTCTCTGAGACGATTGCTAGAATGTTCCAATGTTTTCAGTGGGAGAACACTGAGGTTTCTCAGTCGCTTAGAAAATACTATAAGTTCTTACAGAAGGATTTTCCAGAACGTACACCCATTCCTCCTGTTCTGTTTAGAGGATGTGTATGTTACTGCCTGCAGTTTTCATATGATAGTCAGCCAGCTGCCCTAAAAAAGCAGATAAGATTTATAAAGTGCCTCAGTCTTTTACATTTTTTATACACTATTCCCAAACCTACCAAGTAGGTATAACCTTAGTTGATCCCATTGTGGCTATGAACTTAGTTAATTTCAATCCTACTCTTTTTGGTAAGGATGGAAAATTTATTGATGGGTATGGGGAAAAAGTATATACTTCAACTTTGATTTTTCAGAATTTGGAATTGTCAGACATATGTTAAAGTTTGTTCTGACAAATTGTGAAAGTATGAGGAATATATAATATCTGCAGTTACATCTTGTGAGGGAAAAATCTGCTTAAAATAACTTGGTTTCTTCTGTTGCCCAGGTCACTATTCATTGTTTACAGTGTGTGTATGACTCTGCTGGTACTTATTCCAGGGCTACGGCCACTGGTACTGTTTTAAGGAGGTTTGTATGGCTACATTCTCAGAACCTTCTGTACAGCGATTTAGTGTTTCCCCCCTCTGCTGCAGAGGTTATCAAAAGTGTGATAAAAGGGCTAAGCTGATCCAGGTACTCTAAGATTTTGCAGCCCTTGTCTTCCAAATTGTGCAAGGGATTTTCTTTTTCCTCATCCAGTTTTGGCAAAAAACAAAATAAACTGTCTCAACAGATTTCAGGTAAACATGCTTAAGAAGAAATTGCGAGGGGACTCCAAAAAGAAAGTCTGACTGGGCAGAGCCCATTTTCAGTAGAGGCTGGGGAGAAAAGCTCCCATCACAGTACATTTATATTAGCAAGTGAAATTCAGACAGTTCTCAGAAAAAAAAAAAAACAACTGTTAATATTTCTCATGAAAAAACAAACATAATTACATGACAGGTATATACAGTAAAGTATAAGTCTATACAGTTGATCCATCTGTAAAATCTGCAGGAAGTAAATGGACTGATACCGCAGAAGGGCAAACATTTTGTAAAGAAGTTTAATGTTCTTACAATTCAGTAAAGAAAGATGTGCAATGAATTCAAAATACATAAGTAAGTTATAAAATTATGTAAGAAGGAAAGTTTTAGTGTTGCATATGTTCGTAAAAAGTTCAAGAGCTAAAATGAAGTAAGCTATGAAATTATGTAGGAGGAGAGGGGAGATATTAGTCGTGTATAGGAGGATAGTGGTAATAGCATGTGACTGGGAGAGCAGGTACAGGATTACTTCTTTATAGGCTGCATGTTCCAAACTGGTATATCTAGGTTTATAACTTAGGTATACAGGAGATGCATGAGAGGGGTAGACTTGTTGATGGGGCCAGTTAGGAAAAGAGCAATATGAGAGTGTTGTTTAAGAGGGGGTAAAAAGGGATGTATTAATTCTCTCAACTTGGTGATGAACATGAGCATGACCAGGATTGGGTAAAGTATTGTTTGAGCTGGATTTTATAGGCTGGGAGTTTGTTAATCATTTTTACTTGTATAGGGATGATGTTCCAGAGTCTGGAGATGTAACAGGAGTATAATGAGTCCTCCAGTGAATTATTTGCTTTAGTAGTGCTTAGTAGACATTTATCACCAGAATGGAGGTCTCTTGTTGGGGTGTATGGAAATAATATGTTTTTTAATACAGGGCATTGTTCAGGATGATATATCAGTTCTGTATGCCATAAATAGCTGAGAGTATGTTATGTTGCTGTTAAGCTCTAATCAGTTTAGCTGCTTTAAGGCTTGGCAGTGTTGAGCTCAGTGTGCAGTGTTGGTATCAAATTTAGCTACTTTGTTGTCACAGGAGGCTAGATTAGATTTTAGTGTACAGCTCAGGTTTGTAAGGATAGGTGAGGTATATAAAAGGGCTGGAAGCAAACAGAATCCGTTGCACCAAGGCTGTTCACAAAGTGTCTAGCTCCAGTTATAGCTCATTACAAGCTACAGGGTACCCACAGTTTTTCATATTTAGATGACTTGCTTATCTTTGTCGAGTCTTTTCAAAGTGTCAGGAATCGCTCTTTTGGGTGAGATATCTCTCACACAAGGTGGGATTCCATGAGAAAATTCAAAAGTCTTTCTTGATTCCCTTACACAGGATCGTGTTCCAGGGATGTCAGCTAGACATCTCTGTTCAAAGAGATTTTCTTCCACAGGAAAACATAGATCTTTATTTAGATCTATTTCTAAGGTTTTCCACACAGACTTTGGTCACTACATGGGAATACTCAGGGTTTTGGGTCTAATGGCATCTATGATTCTGATGATACCCCTGGCAAGACTCCAAATGAGAAAGATATAGTGGTATCCAAAATCCCTTTGGTCACAGCCTCAACACCCTTTATCTTTTCAAATCCCAGTGTTGGGGTTCAGAAGAGAAACCCTTTGGTGGAGACAACAGATATCCATAAGTCATAGTCTCCTCTTCTACCTCCCTGCTCCAAAGCATCACCACAGCCACTTCAGACTTTGCCTGGGGAGAAGTTTAAGGAGGGATAAAAGTGTAGGAGGTGTGGAACACCAAGGATGGATGCAAACACATAAATATCAAGGAGATGCTTGCCCTGATCAAGGCATTCAATTCTCTGAGCCATCTTTGGTTCCCAGGACCTCTTCGAATGGTTACAGACAATACTTCATCAAGCAAGGGGGAGCCAGGCTATACCCCCTTTGCAGACTAGCCATGTTATCTTGGGATATAGCTTCACAGCATGATTTCATTCTGCAGGCATCCTACATTTTATCAGAAAAAATTGTCTGGCAGACAAGCTGAGCAGAACCAGACCAGACACTTATGAATGGAAACTAGATTAAGTAGTCTTCCAAAATATGATCCAACTGTAGGAAGTTCATGAAGTAGACCTCTTTGACTCCTCTCTGAACAACCAATTGGCAAAATTCTGTTCCAAGACTTCACTCAAGAAGGCCTGGAAGATGGATGCCTTTTCTTTTCTTTGGACAGGAATTCTCCTGTATGCATTTCCACAATTTACACTAATATCCAGGGTACTTTTAAAGATTCAGAAGGATTCCTTCAAGATCATTGTGGTGACTCCTTCTAGTCCAGGCAACTGTGGTTCTCCCTTCTTTTGGAAATGGCTAAGGGCAACTACCACAAACTTTTCTACAGAGTGGATTGACACACACAAGAACAGGGGTGTTTGATATACCCTGCCATAAATCATCTTCAGCTGGCTGCCTGGATGATAGAGTCTTAATTTCTTTTAGGCAGCTATTTTCTGAGAACATGGCAACAGGTACAAATGGAGGTAATAAAGCCTACTACTAGAAAATCATATTTTTGCAAATGAAAAGGGTTTTCTAATTGACACCAACAAGATAACCATCACCCATTCAGGGCTAGCTGTTCTCTGGTTTTACAATATTTCTGTGAGTTACTATCCTATGGCCTTTTTTATTCCTCTTATCAAAGTTCATTTACCAGCCATTTCAGCATGGCTGTCCATGGATCCTCATCTTTCTATGCAGTCTCATTTCAAAATATTCTTGAAAGATGTTTCACATAAGAAGTCTCCAAGAAAACTGATGGCTCCTCCTTGGGATCTTAATTTTGTGTTAGAGAAGCTAACACTTGCTCCATCTGAACCAGCTAATATGGTTGACTTGAGGTTCTTAACATGTAAAATAGTCTTACTGATTGCTTTGGTCTCTCCGAGAAGGGTGTCTGAGTTGCAAGCTCTAATGGTGTCAACACTACCTCATTTTCCATAGGGAGAGAATTTCTTTGCAAATAGACAACCTAGGTGCTATCATGACAGAACTAAACCTTTTAAATTTTCAGATCAGTTGCTCATTTCTTGTGAAGGTAAGAAGAGACAACTTCTGTCACACCATAAGAAATCCGTTCCAGGCAGGGTCAAAACCTACTTTACCAAAGAAGAACATAGTACAGTTGTATAAGATGAATTTACCATAACAGTAGATATTTGAATAATCATTGCTGCAGTAGCTGGTATTTCCCTCCATTCCACCTTTTTTTGGTGTGTTTTTATGCCAGGGTATGGACAATTATTTTCTTGTTTCCAGTATCATCCTTTCAGGGTTCAGCCAACCTCTCTCTGCTGGTGGGAAGGGCTTTGCACCTAAACTTGTCTTTTACTTAGCTCAACTTGAGTGGCTTGACATTTTGGGTGCATGAAAGGTGCCCTGAAGCTTTTGAAGCTGGCTGGCTGTTATATTCTTGGCAAGAAATAACCCATATAGCTAAGGCTATTACAGCAATGATCATGCAAATATTTACTGTTACAGTAAGTTAAACTTACACAACCGTACTTTATTTGTCTTTGTTGATATAACTGCACAGATGTAAAAAGACAAGTATAAAGCATTTAGGACATGTAAACTGGTTTGTCATGTATTAAACTGAAACAGTATGAAACAGTATGGATATTTATCTACTGACATATCTTCCCACATCATGTTATTACATCTGGTATGTGATGAATCTCCACCTCTGGGCTAGTAATCAAGGAGCTTCAATCCTCACCACTCACCTGTGGGGAACGTTCACTGGGAGGATAACAGGTTCAAACCCAATATTTCCAATGCAGCTCTCTGCATCAAGTACAGTCAAGCACAATTTCCCTTAAGAACACATGGGGAAAACAGTCAGTCCAGGGTTGGTTCCTCCCTCTTTATCCAGATACCCAATAAGACTCCCCACTGGCACAGCTATAGAGTTAGTTCTTAGCCAGGATTCCAAGCCAAGTCCTCCAACACTCTCTCTGTCCAACCAGTATTTTGTGTCCCTGCCCAAGTAGTTGACACACATACTCTTTGTGATTTAATTTGCACACACACACACACACACACACACACACACACACACACACACACACACACACACACACACACACACGCACACATGCACACACGCACACACACACACAGGTAGTTATCATTGCCACCAAACCCCTTGCCAGCTACTTTAAGACCCTTAACAAAGGGTGTCCAATTTTACTGAATAATATTAATACTACTACAAATGGTAGTTTGACCGAAATCAAGGCTATTAAGAGTGGCCCACATAGTGGCACAAAATAAATATGCAAATACTCTGAAAACTTAAATATCTCTACAAAGATCAGCCATGATGAAAGGTTTAAATATATTTCATAATAAATAATAAAAGAACAAGACAATACTAAATATCTATTCACAGTGTAATCAGAGTTCAAAATCACAGGAAATACTTAAAATAACTTTGAAGTACAGACAAATAAAGAAAAACAATATCTAAACTAAGCTTCACTACATTCCTGACTGAATCTAAGAGAATTATACTATTCCCTACTTACTTAATAGAGCAAGTGAGATGATGTGGTGAATGGTCTTTCTTGTTGTCAGGCCTAAGACACAATACAGAATGCTCAGTCTCACTAACAGACATCTCAAAATAATATCTAAAATATTACTTTTGGGATAGCTTGCAGAATGACATCACTTCTGGCCATCTAACTTCTAGTTCCCATGCAAACCCTCATTGCTGGAAGCTGGCAGGATTTAGCACCTACCTGTAAAAATATACACACAAGGGCTTTTGCTCAGATCTATGTCAGGTTATAAAAGTCATAAAACAATTTCATACCGCCACTCTTCCAGTGTAGTTATTAGTTCACAGCAAAGACAATACAGAAAGTTTCCTAGTACAGACTTTGTGTTTCCAGCTACATTGAAACCTGTGAGATAGCATCTTTATGGCCTAGCCCATAAAGTGATTTAAATGTAGATATATTTTAAAGTTTGCTGGACTGAGGTTAACCTCCTTAAATAGTCCCAATAGTGCATATACATTTCTGTTCTCTCCAGAAGGGTGCACTGTGGATGCATTGCAAACACAAGCACTTTACAAATACCTTTTCAACACAAACATCTGTACAAATCAATTTGATATACACATGACATACAGCTCTTATACATTTGTAACACAACCATCTTGTATAAATCAGGTTGATATTCACAAATGACATATATAATTATTTACAAAATTCCAGCCAGCTGTCCTGGCAGTACCTTCTATCATCACATGGTATATAACTTGTTCAAAAAATATCTGGGTTGCCATGAGAAGCATTAGAAATATGCTTGAAGATGCTACTGTGAAAAATAGTTTGGTCATTTAGTATTCTTTATTTGTTTATTTATTTCCAGTTTGTTAACCAGGATGGTTTGACTGGACTTTTTGTCTATTTTCAACACAGTCCTAGGAACAAAGCTCCAGAAATACGTTTACATAACATATAGTTACAAATACAGTATATTAATGCAGTTATTTCTGAAGTTTACAAGTTATGTTGTCTTGGAGGATCATCTTACAAATTAATATATATTAATATATTTATGTACAAAAAGTTTTTGGACTGTTCAATGCATTCATTAATTACATAACTTAGTAAGAAGTTTGTTTTCAACATACCTATATACAAATGTGCAGAAGTAATAAGTAAATAAAACTGAAGAGAAGTCAAGGTCATTGGTTTGAAGTGCAGAGATAGTAATGAGTAAATGCAGAGAGAATAGTGAGTAATAGTAATGAGGATACTATACAGGAGTGCAAAGAGAGTAATGAGTAATAGTAATGAGGATACTAAACAGGAGTGCAGACAGAGTATTGAGTAATAGTAATGGGGATACTATACAAGAGTGCAGACAAAGTATTGAGTAATAGTAATGGGGATACTATACAGGAGTGCAGACAGAGTATTGAGTAATAGTAATGAGGATACTCTACAGGAGTGCATAGAGCATAATGAGTAATAGTAATGAGGATACTATACAGGAGTGCAGACAGAGTATTGAGTAATAGTAATGGGGATACTATACAGGAGTGCAGACAGAGTATTGAGTAATAGTAATGAGGATACTCTACAGGAGTGCATAGAGCATAATGAGTAATAGTAATGAGGATACTATACAGGAGTGCAGACAGAGTATTGAGTAATAGTAATGGGGATACTATACAGGAGTGCAGACAGAGTATTGAGTAATAGTAATGAGGATACTCTACAGGAGTGCAGAGAGAGTAATGAGTAATAGTAATGAGGATACTCTACAGGAGTGCAGAGAGTGTAATGAGTAATAGTAATGAGGATACTCTACAGGAGTGCAGAGAGAGTAATGAGTAATAGTAATGAGGATACTATACAGGAGTGCAGAGAGAGTAATGAGTAATAGTAATGAGGATACTCTACAGGAGTGCAGAGAGAGTAATGAGTAATAGTAATGAGGATACTCTGCAGGAGTGCAGAGAGAGTGATGAGTAATAGTAATGAGGATACTCTACAGGAGTGCAGAGAGTGTAATGAGTAATAGTAATGAGGATACTCTACAGGAGTGCAGACAGAGTATTGAGTAATAGTAATGAGGATACTCTACAGGAGTGCAGAGAGTGTAATGAGTAATAGTAATGAGGATACTATACAGGAGTGCAGACAGAGTATTGAGTAATAGTAATGAGGATACTCTACAGGAGTGCAGAGAGTGTAATGAGTAATAGTAATGAGGATACTATACAGGAGTGCAGACAGAGTATTGAGTAATAGTAATGAGGATACTATACAAGACAGGAGGAACAGAAATAACTGTAGTTAAGTTGTAGAGGAAAATCCACCATATGATATTTGAGAAGCAGTGAGGTAGAGGTATTTTATAACATGTACAGACATAGTATGAAATAACAGCTGTCAATGCTTCAGACATCATTTTGATATTACATTATTTTCCATAGAAATGTCAAGTAATGTAAGAACAATTACAATTTTTTGAAATTATGTTATTATTTTGTTAGAGAACACCTTAACATTTATTTCTGTGGTAATGTCTGTAGGAATGAAGTTCTATAATTTTGCCACACCAAATTGGTAGAGGCAATCTCTGAAGTATTATGGGATTCTAAGATATGCAATTGACTTTTGTGCCATGACCAAATAGATCCAGTATGGTTGTATTTTTGTATTAGTTTGCTTAAAATTGGGCATATGTCTGCTTTGTAATGAATGTTATGGGCCATTTCTAATTGTGTTAAATGTATGTAATATTGCAATTCTAGCCAAATGATTTCCTTTAAAGCATGGTGGACTGTTACCCTTGCTGTTTCTTATGGTCTGAATAAAGTTTTTCAGAGGCTTGACATCTTTTTCTTTAGTGCCTTAAGAAACAACAAGAGCAACAACTCTCTACCCTCTCCATGGAGACCAGTGACTCTGCCCGTCTACCTTGACCATCATTTATGCAGTTGACTGTAGACAGTCCTAAAGAGCTCTGAATGAGAAGAGCAACCCCGCATTTAGGGAATGTAGCACAGGAAAATATGCACACACCCTCATTTCCAGAATACAATAGGCTCATAGGTAGGTACTAGGCCATCTGCTCGTGGGCATCTATAAGCCTAGCCAGAATGTGTTGGCTTTCACCTCCCCCTTAGATTAGTTCCCTGTGCCTCGGTCTAGCAGAGCCATTAGTTCCCTGTGCCTCTGTCCAGCAGAGCCACTGCAGTGATCCCCAGGGTAAATTTTCTGTTTCCCATCCACTCATCAAAGTTTCTCTTGAAGAGTGTTAGTGAGGTGCTCTGCCTAATGTAGATTGGAATCCTGTTCCAAAGCATGGGGAGTCTCTGGGACAGGAATCCATCCCTCCAACATGTCCTATTTATCATTGTGGTGAGGTTTAGATCCCTAGAGTGTGTGGCTCTTGGGGATTTGTTTTTTTTAGGTGTAGCATGTCCATCAATTCTGGGTTGGACATGGCCTTGTATGTCAAGCAGAGATCACCTCTGTGTAAGTGGTATGCAACCAAGTACAGCTGGAGTTTCTTCAGTTATGCTGCATAGGGCATCTGTTTGAGGCCAGTAATCCTCTTGGTGAGGTACTTCTGTGGTCTTTCCAGCTGTTGCAGGTGTCTTGTAAGGTCATCCCAAATGGGGCATTGTACTCTATGATGGGTCTGATGAGTGATGAGTAGAGGGGCACAATAACCTGTTTTGTTCTAGATGCGAACCCTTTTGTGTTTAGGTGGGCCACATAGAAGGATTTTCTAACCACCTTGGCAATATGATTATCAAAGGGGAGATTACTATCTACTTGGGTCCCCAGATCCCTTATTACTTTTTCTGCATTTAGGGGACTATCATGTATGTGGTGGTTCACGGGTACTTTGTTTTTTTTCAAAGGGGATGACTATGTACTTTTTGGCATTTAGCTTGAGGCCATGATTTTGACACAAGGTATCCGTCTCAGTGAGAACCTTCTGGAGGATGTCTGTATCAGCTGGAGAGTCATTTATGGCCCCCAGTTTGCAGTTATTTGCAAACTTGGTCAGCCATAGTCCTCCTGTGCTTGCCTGTACCTCTGAGAAGTATATACCGAACAGGAGGGGTCCCAGGACTGAGCCCTGGGGGATGCCACTTGTAACTGGTTTAGAGTTGGACCTAGAGCCTGCAACTCTCACCGTGTGTGTTCTATCCGTGAGCCAATTGGCAACCCATCTCGTGACATAGGGGTTTATGTTCAGGCTGGTGAGCTTGTCTATAATACCAGAATGGGGAATGGTGTTGAAAGCCTTTGTGAGGTCTAGGTAGGCTGTGTGGACCTCCTTTCCCTCTTCTAAAGCCTTGGTAACTGTCGCAAAGAAGTCCGCCAGGTTTAGAAGGCATATCTGCCCTTAACAAAGCCAAACTGGGTAGGGTCCAATGTTTGAAGGTTCCCAATGTCTCTGTTAATGAATTCAATGATGATGCAGACCAGGCTAGTTAGGCTTACAGTGCAATAGTTCCCGGGGTCCGTTGTGGCCCCACCTTTGTGGAGTGGGATAACTGTTGCTGTGTGCCACTCTATAAGTATGTAGCCTATAGAGAGGCTAAGTTTGAACAGTGTGTTTAGGTGAGGGGTTAGTTCATTTTGGAGCTCGTGTAAGACACAGCCTGGGATACTGTCTGATCCCATTGAAGCTGTATTTTTGGCTTTGGATAGGGCTGTTTTAACCTGTGTGTCAGTGATTGCCTGGGTTCTACATTCTTCTGGTATGGTTATAGGCCCTTTAGGGGGTGAGAGGGGGGTGAAGTTTGCACTAAACCTGTCTGCCAGAATGTTGGCAATATCAGTTAGTTCACTGTATTTTGTGCCATTCTGCACTTACGCAGAGCACAACTGAGAGTTTCCACTTAGGTTCTTGACATAGCTAAAGAACGCTTTGTGGTTATCTTTGGAGTCCTTGGCAATTTTTTCTTTCGAAGCTAGCCTTGGATGATTTTATGAGTGATCATAGTTTCTTGCTGATACTAATCAGGGATGTCTTTCTTTCTTGGGATTTTACTCTTTTCTGCACTAGTTTCCTCCTTCTATTGTATAGCTTGTTTATGGCAGGGGGTCCACCAGACTGGTTTCCTTTTCTTTGAGGAGTGAGTCTTGGTTTTGCTTGGGATAGCACAATCCATGCATTCTTGCAGGTGCTCATAGAGTGCCTTTGTAAGGGATCCAGTAGCTTGGAAAGCATCGTCCTTTAGCATGGGGGCTGTGAACCTTTCCACCTCAGTCTTAAGTAATGTGAAGTTTGCTTTTGAAAAGTTTTTCACAGTGGTTTCCTTGATTGGGGGTGGGGGTGGAATGTGGCTATCCAGAGTGATTAGTCTATGGTCTGATCTAACCAGTGAGTGTTTGACCTCCGGTGTAGAACACTGGTTGCCCATGTTGGTGATGACTAGGTCCAATATGTTGTCAGCTCTGGTGGGGGTGTTAACCAGTTGATCCAGGGCATTTGAGTGTATAAATTCTAGGAAGCATTGGGCAAGGGAGTTAGTACTTGAGTAGTTCTCCCAGTTAATGTTTGGGTAATTGAAATCACCCAATATTAGGGCATTTGGTAGGACTTTCATATTTTCCAGTGTCTCCAGAAATGCGGAATGGGGTCATGGGTCATGGTGGGTGATCTGTAAAAAGCTACAATTTGAATTGCAGTTTTGCCCATTGTTAATTGCACATGGATGATCTCTGAGTCATTGTGCTGTGCCACTAACCTGGAGGTGTGGGTATCCTTGATGAATATGACTACACCCCCACCTTTTGTGTTTCGGTCCGGGTTCTGTGGCCGAAAAGTATGGTATGAGTTATAGCCTGGTAGTGCTGGGGTGCTCTCTGGAGCCTTAAACCAGGTTTCTGTTACTGCACAGATATCAATGTACTCCATACTGAGGAATGCTTCGAGTGCATGCATTTTGAGGTTTAGACTTCTGGTGTTGAGTAGCATTTCCCTCAGTTTTTGGATACTTGTGCTATTTCCGGTGGTGGGTTTGTCTTTTGAGCCTTGCCTAAAAAACGCACTATGGGGGCGGCAACAGCCTTGGCCAGTATTCGAAAGCCTAAAGTTGACATGTGCAAGCCATCTCTTGTGAAGCAACGTGGCATGTCATCCCAGGTGGACAGATACTGGATCCCCTTTGAATGACACCAGAAACTTAGCCAGTTGTTAAAATTGATAATTTTTTCTTTATACTGTTCATAGGTTAGTACTAGGCTAACTGCCCTTGTGAGCCATTTCAAGCCTAGTCAATTATCCCTTGTGAGACTTGAACCCTGTACCTTGGAGTTGTAAGTCAAACAATTTAACCATTAGGCCACCCTCTTAACCCCTGTGGCATCATTCTTGGTGAGGGAAGGATGCTACTCAGGGTCAGGGTCATACTAGCCTGGGCTACGTGATCAGAGAGCTCTTCCATGTCTCTTTTCATGTAGTCCAGGGAGGTACGTTTCAGGTCATTCACGCCAACATGGATAAGGAGAGAGTCGTATTTGTACTTATTCTGGAGTGACCTGAGTTCTTGTGTTATGTGGCAGATCCTGGTGCCTGTCAGGCAGCTAACTGTAACTTTCTCCTTGTCGAGCCTAGTTAGTGGGATATCAGTGTGCCTGACTATAGAGTCGCCTATTACTAGTGTGTTGGGTATGTTATTTTGCCTTAAGGGCTGTGATTGCATGGCATACTGATTATGTGAGGTATGTGTTTCATGGTTTGTGATGGGGTGTGGAGGTTGCTTGGGTGTCTGCTTTGGAGGTCTCTGTTGCTTTTGCAGATTTTTATTTAGAGCCTCCAAGTATGTTTTCGTGTATTTGTGTGTGTTATTTGCTGGTGTTGGTTTAGTAGGTCTATGTGAGACTGGTGGTGTGTTGCAAGTATTTTCCTTCTCCTCTTGACTGTCAGTTCCAGTCTTGGGTTGAGAGAACTTTGCCTCCAGTTTGGCTATATAATTGCATCTCTTGCATATATTAGCGTTTGGTGGTAGGAGGAGAGGGTTGTCTGTGTCAGACCTCCCAACCATCCCAAATTACTCAGTTTTTATCGAGTTTTGGGGGTCCAAATGAAGGGGTGCCATGATTCCCGAGTGGCACCCCTTCATTTCCGATTTCTTTGCTTTTGTTTTTTTTATTTTTTGAATTTTCACACTATCAGAGCTGACGTCATCATGTCAGTGCTACCAGCCAGTCAAAATTGAGCTGAAGGAGCTCATGTCATAATTTCCAGCTGGCTGCAAGCAGGCAGGAAGTGCTTTGCTGCCGAGAATATGAAAATGCTGCCGAGAGAAGAAGCTTTGCTTATGCTGCCATTTTGGACTTTGCTTATGCTGCTGGCTTTGTATATGCTGCCGTTTTTGGTGCTGACGGAAAGAACTGCTTGGTGCTGCTGAGAGAAGAATGTTGGCTGGCATATGCTGCCAAGAGAGGGACTTTGCTTCTGCAGCATGGTGCTGCCGAGAGAGGGACTTTGCTTCTGCTGCATTAGAGAGAGAGGGACTTTGCTTCTGCTCCATTATGCTGCTGTTTCAGATGCTGGAGAGAAGAATGCTGGCTGGATTATACTACAGCATGGTGCCATTTTGGATGCTGACTGCTGGCTTTGGTTGCTGGGAATTAGGTAAGGAACAAAGGGTGTGTGTGTGTGTGTGTGTGTGTGTGTGTGTGTGTGTGTGTGTGTGTGTGTGTGTCCATCCAGAGGACCAGCCTTAAAGCTCTCCTCCTGAACATGACATACCCATCCATTCCTGTGTAAGTTAAGAGATGTCAGACTTGTTTGTTGCCTGTTGAGGTGAAAGCCCTTAAGATGGAGTGAATCAGTCTGCATACCTTGATGATTGTCCTTATCCTCCTCCCAGCAGCCAGCAAACTCCATTACAGCTGCAACGGGAGATGCATTTGCACTTCTGCACATGCAAAAGTTCTTGTCGAACTGGCTCCCCACTTAAGCACCATGTTCAATAATAGCCTTGTATCAGGCTTTGTGCCCACTGAATGGCACACAGCAACAGTTATCCCACTCCACAAAGGGGGAGCCACCACTGATCCCGGGAACAATTGAACTATTAGCCTGATGAGCCTGGTCTGCAAGGCCATGGAACGTATCATCATGGAACTCATAAACAAAGACATTGGTAACCTCCAAACTCTGGATCCCACCAAGTTTGGGTTTGTGAAAGGCAGATCATGTCTCCTGAACCTGATTGACTTCTTTGAGGCAGTCACCAAAGCCATAGATGAGGGTAAGGTGGTTCACACAGCCTATCTTGACCTTGCCAAGGCTTTCGACACCATCCCCTATTCTGGAATTATAGCTAACCTCACTAAACTAGGTATAAATACCTACGTCACAAGATGGGTTGCCAACTGGCTCACTGACAGAACTCACACTGTAAACGTTGCAGACTCCAAATGTGACCTCAAAGCAGTGACAAGTGGAGTACCACAGGGATCCATCCTGGGACCTCTTCTGTTTGGTATCTACTTCTCTGAAGTACAGGCTAACACAGAGGGCCTCTGGCTAATGATGTTCGCAGATGACTGCAAACTAGAAGCCATAGTCAAGTCCCCAAATGATGTGGACATCCTACAGAGGGGTCTCACTGAGACAGATGCCTAGTGCCAGAGCCATGGCCTTAAGCTCAATGTCAAAAAGTGCAGTGTCATCCCCTTTGGTAAAAACTCTGTACCCATGAACTACCACATAGGCAGCAATCTACTTAACACCGAATGCGTGATAAGAGACCTTGGGACCCAGGTGGACAGTAGTCTCTCCTTTGATAGTCACATCACCACAGTAGTCAGAAAGTCCTTCTATGTGCACACCTCATCATAAAAGGGTTCTCATCCAGGAAAAAAGAGGTCATTGTTCCCCTCTACTCGACACTCATTAGACCCATTATAGAGTACAATGCCCCTTTTGGAATGTACCTCACAAGACATCTGCAGCAGCTGGAAAGGCCACAGAAGTACCTCATAAAGAGGATTACTGGCCTCAAACAAATGCCCTACACTGACCGCCTCAAAAAACTCCAGCTTTACTCCGTAGCATATTGCTTACTCCAAGGTGATCTCTGCCTAACATATAAAGCTATGTCAAATCAAGAGCTGTTGGACATGCTACACTTAAAGAAATCCCAATCCCTCCAAGCTACATGCTCTAGAGACCTAAACCTTATCACCACAATAAACAGGACATGCTGGAGGGATAGATTCCTGTCCCAGAGACTTCCCATACTCTGGAACAGGCTACCCATCTATGCCAAGCAAAGTTCTTCATTAGCACTCTTCAAGAAAAATCTTGATGAGTGGATGGGAAATAGGAAATACACCCCGGGGATCACTTCTGTGTCTCTGCTTGACAGTGGCACAGGAAAATAACTTTCTTGGGTGGCGCAAGCCAGGGAACCTTGTTGGCTAGGCTTACGTAGGCCCTTGGGCCGATAGCCTAGTACCTACCTATGAACGTATGAACCCAAAGAGGAATAATCCTAGGGCTTCCTGGCCCACAGGTTAATCTCATATTATTATATTGGCTTATAAGATGTTTTATATATCCACCACTGGCCAGATGCATTTTCATTGGATTTGGTGCAGGTTTCAATGCTGTTTCAATGAATTTGAGTTTCAAGGGCAGAGAAGTTTTAATGCCAAGTCTATTTTCATTGTGAGACAGTATTGCTTTGTTTATCAGATGTCTGTTAGTGTTTGTGCATTGATGTGCTGCAAAATTAAAATCCAAATCATTGTAGAAGTAAAGCAGTATGCACACATTAGTGTTTATGGTAAATGGGGTGAAAAAGCCAGGTAATGGGACATTGGAATTTCTGCAGGGGGACGCTGGTGCCATATTTTGGTTGTCTGTTCTTCAGTTTGTGTTCGAAAGTTGGTATCCCACAATTCCACTGGAGTGTGTGGGGTTATGTAATTATGTATGCAAATTATATGTTAATCAGCTATCTGTACCTATTTTTCATGGCCCTTGTCCAGGTTTTTGATATTTCCAGGTTGAGAGGTATGGTCTGTGTACATGAGGTAGTTGTAACATTGCCTCAAAATACCCAGATTCACCAACTGGAGAGTACACCTGAAACTGCCCTTTTGACATGCCTGAATAGGTAAAGTGAGCTGTTTTACTGATTAGCTGGTAGGGACGAATAGAGAGCCTTGTCCTTCTGGACAGTATAGGGGATCTATTGTTTGCTATGAGTTTTGAGCAAATGCTGGACTGTGAAATTAATGGTTTGATTGCTTAAGTTGAAAGTTTGTCTAGTTTCAAGGGAAAAATTGAAGAGTAGACTTCGTGGAGCTGGGAATAGTTTAACCCTAGCTAACCATCACTGCCTGGTGAATAATTTCCCATTTCCTTTTAAGTTTAGTCTTTTGCCTCAACATCACTTTTATTTTGCATATTAAGATTAGCTCTGACTTTTACTACTGTGGAGGCAGCTTAAATATTCCACATCAAAAAAGTGGTTTCATGGCCCTTATAAATTCAGAGGCTTGTGTTACTGTTCTTACTTTTCAGATGACATTTGGAACATAATATGTGATCTATAGTTATGCCAAGGCTTCATATCTAAGGAAGAATAAATATATTGCATCTTTTAGTGATAGTGCACTGTGTAAACTGAGGCCAGTTCTGGGTAGCTGTATCCAAAATAATACCACTTATTAGAGTAAGTGAAGAATAACAGCACGTATGGACAGGTAAGTGGAGAAGGATGACATTGAAGCTGAAACCTGTAACACGATTAGGCAATCAATATGAAGTCATGCTGAGTTTTTAGAAACACTGTACTAATTGTCTATGTAAAACTATGAACAGTGTTCATGAGCTCATGTAGTAAAATGCAAGTGCAAGAAGATGTAGATACCCCAAAATACCATGTAGTCAGTAATAGAAATATGTGCCTCCAGTTAACAAAATCATTAGCACATATAGTGAAAAGCATTGCCCTGAACAATTATATGAAGACAACATTGTAATACACAGGGGGAAAGACTCACTTCTGTAAACAGCAGGTATTGAAAACACTCTTCATATTATCTATTTAGAAAAGGGAAAACCTGTATTATTACTCCCATAAGAAGTACATGTAACTACCTTGACAGGAGTCTAGTTGGTCAGAAGTCTGCATATAGCACATGTGAAGATTAAAAGCAATGGCCCTCTCTCACAACCACTACCTAGCTGTGCAAATTAAAGGTCATGTCCAGGAAAGTTGTTCATGGTCTACCAGTTCTGATAGGTAACATCCCAACCAGGTATGCTCATGTAACACGTTATAAAAACTGGTCAGATGTGATATTACACTGTGACAATATTAATAATAACTGTAGAAACATCATTAACCTTCCACAAACAAAAAAAATAATGCTGATCACAGGTTTGTTAATGCATATGTAAATAATAAATAAATAATTATCTATATTAGCAAAAAGGAAATGGAAAACAACAAGATGATAATAGTAAATAATAATATTAATCAAATAAATAAATTAATTCGGAAAATGCACCCCCACCATAAAAGCTAAACACAGGCTCCGTAGTTGCATAGCAGAGGTGAGTTATTGCCCAGGATGAAATTACCTAACCAGTAATGGTAGGACATAAAGTATATTAAAGTATTTATCTAGGATGAGATTGCTTAACCAGTAATGGTAGGACATAAAGTATATTAAAGTATTCATCTAGGATGAGATTACTTAACCAGTAATGGTAGCACATAAAGTATATTAAAGTATTCATCTAGGATGAGAGTACCTAACCAGTAATGGTAGGACATAAAGTATATTAAAGTATTCATCTAGGATGAGATTACCTAACCAGTAATGGTAGCACATAAAGTATATAAAAGTATTCATCTCGGATGAGATTACCTACCCAATAATGGTAGGACATAAAGTATAATAAAGTATTCATCTAGGATGAGATTACCTAACCAGTAATGGTAGGACATAAAATATATTCAAGCATTCATCTGGGATGAGATTACCTAACCAGTAATGGTAGCACATAAAGTATATTAAAATATTTATCTAGAATGAGATTACCTAACCAGTAATGGTAGCAGATAAAGTATATTAAAGTATTCATCTAGGATGAGATTAGGAAATTGAAAAAGGATAATTGTGAGGTGGAGTTCAGGGAAGAGTTAAGACAGGCACTGGGTGGCAGTGAAGAGTTACCAAATAGCTGGGTAACTACAGCAGAGCTAGTAAGGAGATGGCTAGAAAGGTGCTTGGTATGACATCTGGACAGAGGAAGGACGACAAAGAGACATGGTGGTGGAATGAGGAAGTACAGGAGAGTATATAGAGAAAGAGGTTGGCAAAGAAGAAGTGGGATTGCCAGAGAGATTAAGAAAGTAGACAGGAGTATAAGGAGATGAGGTGCATGGCAAAGACAGAGATGGCAAAGGCTAAGGATAAGGCATATGAAGAGTTGTATGAAAGGTTGGACACTAAGGAGGGAGAAAAGGACCTGTACCAATTGGCTAGACAGAGGGACCGAGCTAGTAAAGATGTGCAGCAGGTAAGGGTGATAAAGGATAATGAGGGAAACATACTCACAAGCGAGGACAGTGTGTTGAGGAGATGGAAAGAGTACTTTGAGGGGTTGATGAATAAAGAGAATGAGAGGGAGAGAATGTTGGATGATGTGTGGATAGTGAATCATGAAGTACAATGGTTTAACAAGGAGGAAGTAAGGATAACTATGAAGAGGATGAAGAATGGAAAGGCTGTTGGTCCAGATGACATACCTGTGGAAGCATGGAGGTGTTTAGGTGAAATGGCAGTGGAGTTTTTAACTAGATTGTTTAATGAAATTTTGGAAAGTGAGAGGATGCCTGAGAAGTGGAAAAAAAGTGTTTTGGTACCGATTTTTAAGAATAACGGTGATGTGCAGAGCTGTAGTAACTACAGAGGGATTAAATTGATCAGTCACAGCATGAAGTTATGGGAAAGAGTAGTGGAATCAAGGTTAAGAAGGGATGTGATGATTAGTGATCAGCAGTATGGTTTCATGCTAGGAAAGAGCACTATAGATGTGATGTTTGCTCTGAGAGTGTTGATGGAGAAGTACAGAGAAGGTCAGAAGGAGTTGCATTGTGTTTTTGTAGACTTAGAGAAAGCATATGACAGGGTGCCAAGAGAGGAGTTGTGGTATTGTTTGAGGAAGTCGGGAGTGCCAGAGAAGTATGTAAGAGTGGTACAGGATATGTACAAAGGTGGTGTGACAGCGGTGAGGTCTGTGGTGGGAGTGATGGATGCATTTAAGGTGGAGGTGGGATTACATCAAGGATCAGCTCTGAGCCCTTTCTTATTTGCAATGGTGATGGACAGTTTGACAGATGAGATCAGACAGGACTCCCCGTGGACTATGATGTTTACAGATGACATTGTGATCTGTAGTCAGAGTAGGGAACAGGTGGAAGAGACCCTGGAGAGATGGAGATATGCTCTGGAGAGAAGAGGAATGAAGGTCAGCAGGACTAAGACAGAATATATGTGTGTGAAGGAGAGGGAGGATAGAGGAATGGTGAGGATGCAAGGAGTAGAGGTGGTGAAGGTGGATGAGTTTAAATACTTGGGATCAATAGTTCAGAGTAATGGTGAGTTTGGAAGAGAGGTGAAGAAGAGAGTACAGGCAGGATGGAGTGGGTGGAGAAGTGTCAGAAGTGATTTGTGACAGATGAGTACCAGTAAGAGTGAAAGGGAAGGTCTACAAGAGGGTAGTGAGACCAGCTATGTTGTATTGACAAAAAGGCAGGAGTTACAGCTGGATGTGGCAGAGTTAAAGATGTTAAGATTTGCACTGGGTGTGACGAGGGTGGACAGGATTAGGAATAAGTATATTAGAGGGTCAGCCCAGGTTGGAAGGTTTGGAGACAAAGCCAGAGAGGCAAAATTACATTGGTTTGGACATGTGCTGAGATGAAGCTACCAGGTAACAGGAAAAGAGGAAGGCTTAAGATAAGGTTTATGGATGTGATGAGAGAGGGCATCCAAGTGGTTGGTGTGACAGAGCAAGATGCAGAGGACAGGAAGAAATGGAAACAGATGATCCACTGTGGTGACTCCTAACGGGAACAGCTGAAAGATGATGATGATGATCTAGGATGAGATTACCTAACCAGTAATGGTAGGACATAAAGTATATTAAAGTATTCATCTAGAATGAGATTACCTAGCAAGTAATGGTAGCACATAAAATATATAAAAGTATTCATCTAGGATGAGATTACCTAACTAGTACTAGTAGCACATAAAGTATATTAAAGTATTCATCTAGGATGAGATTACTTAACCAGTAATGGTAGGACATAAAATATATTAAAGTATTCATCTAGGATGAGATTACCTAACCAATAATGGCAGCACATAAAGTATATTAAAGTATTCATCTCGGATGAGATTACCAAACCAGTAATGGTAGCACATAAAGTATATTAAAGTATTCATCTAGGATGAGATTACCTAACCAGTAATGGTAGGACATAAAGTATATTAAAGTATTTATCTAGGATGAGATTACCTAACCAGTAATGGAAGCACATAAAGTATATTAAAGTATTCATCTAGGATGAGATTACCTAACCAGTAATGGTTGTACATAAAGTATATTAAAGTATTCATCTAGGATGCAATTACCTAACCAGTAATGGTAGCACATAAAGTATATTAAAGTATTCATCTAGGATGAGATTACCTAACCAGTAATGGTAGCACATAAAATATATTAAAGTATTCATCTAGGATGAGATTACCTAACTAGTACTAGTAGCACATAAAGTATATTAAAGTATTCATCTAGGATGAGATTACCCGACCAGTAATGGTAGGACATAAAGTATATTAAACTATTCATCTAGGATGAGATTACCTAATCAGTAATGGTAGGACATAAAGTATATTCAAGCATTCATCTAGGATGAGATTACCTAACCAGTAATGATAGCACATAAAGTATATTAAAGTATTCATTTGGCTAAAACTAGTTTGGGCAGTCCAGTGCATTCATCATTTCAGAATGTAAAGGGGACCAAATCATGCCATGCTTCATAAGAGTGACAATCATATTAGGTGGAAACTCCAGTGAGGTAAACTCTCATTTGGTCTCTATGCCTTCATTGTTTTCCATATCCAGACATCATAGGGTATCAAACCTGTCACAGCTCACTTTTGAGAGGAAGATGGTTCTGTTTTGCTGCATTTGCTTTATTTGATCTGTTGAACTGAAAATGTTTGGTCGTTGCATCTCTCCCTGTCTTATTTAGAGGGGGTTTGCTTGGAGACATGGAGCAGGGTCTGTACATTTTCTTGCTTTCTGTGAGGAAGACACATAGGCTACATCTACATGAGATTTTGAAGGACCATCCCCTTATGATTTCATAAAGTACTGGGCTCTCCAGGACAGTATAGCCTGACAAACTAAGAAATCAATCACATTAGCACCATAGGCACTATGCAATAGCACAGATGCTGTGTGGATCTCTTATCATCAGGAATAAACTATGTCTCCCCTTTACTTTCATCAAAAAATGCAGGAAATCAAGAACGCTTTCTTAAAAGCCTAGGCTAGGTATATCTACTTGATAAGCAAGAGTGGACACTGGAATTTTCTCTATGGTGTAATGCAAGACTGCCCATAGTCCAAACCCTGTGAGTGCTAATTTAGTGTTCCTGATTTTTCTCACTTCCTAGTGCAGTTACTACCTGCTTTAATTTCTTCACAAGCTTAGATGCCATTTTAGAGACTGGACATCTTGCACTTGCATGCCCTACTACAAGGTGAGCTTTGACCACTCACTGGCTTATCTTGCTGTTGTCTTACTTCTCTTCAGTAACGAAGAAGGTGGAAAATATCAATAAACCTTTACCTGTCTTCTTCAGAGCAATACTCTGCATTTGCACCAAATCCTGGGTGAAACAAGACACCCCATGCCTAACACACCATTTCCCAAAGTACAAACACATGCTTAATCCTAGGCCAGGTCCAAAACATGGAGGAGGTTTCCTAATTCTTACCAAAAACAACATCACAACATCTGTGCTAAGGGAAAATATCTCCTCTAATGATCATGATGCCAGTTTTACAGCCCTACAATAAATCCTACTCCTTGCAATAATTGTAGCACATATCCCCCAACATCAAATTCTTCCAAATGTAAGAGCCATCTACATTAATCACTCTAAGCAAGTAAGTTGTTAAAAAAATAATAGATTTATGGATGAATATTAGGTTAACTGCCATGAAAGGCCATTTTAAACCTAGTGAATAATCTGAGGTCAGAATTAAACCCTGTAACTTGTATTTATGAGGTAAATACCTTAACCACTGTGCCAAACCCACCCTATTATGCCAAGCCTACTTTTTTCAGATATTAATATAACATCCTAGGCCCTAGCAAACATGAACTTTCTGACATTCTGATCAACTTTGGCCTAACCCATCTTATCTGTGAACCTATAAAACTCAACTACCATGCAGTCACCAGTGCACTTACAGAGTTCTCCTTATTACTAACTTCCCTTCTCGAATATTTCATATTCAAGAACTTTCCCTTTCCCTGAGTGACCACTGTCCTATATCCTTTAACCTATCTATCAGATCAACAAACTACTTCCTTTCCTTCATACACTTCAGGCTTAAAACTACAAAAAAAAATACATTAGTCAAAACATAGCATTACCAATTGAAAGCCAATATTATTAACGAACAGCCCAACCAATATATAACAGCATCCATAGCAAACATGCTCATCCACCTACAAAATAAATACTTCTTTATCAGTAATGACTAAAATCTCTATACATTAAACAACTCTTTCTAGAAATGATGGAAACAAAATCCATCAAAAGAAAATCAAAACTAGTTCATGAAACTCTAAAATGTAGCAAAAACAAGGCACTAAAAGACACAAATAAAACTCCATCTAAATATACCACCAATCACTCAAAAACAACCAAAAGCAGTTCTGGAGGCTAAAAACTATATAACACCAGAACTAGAAATGAATACCAGTCTCAAAACGTCATTATTCAAACCACCTTAGGCCCTCTCCTGCCCAAGGACTTCCTTACAGAATTTAGCATACTTTCCCTGCATAAAAGCAAACAACTAATATTCCTTCTCCCTTAGGACCTATACTCTGTACTCCCCCAGTCTACTTAAAAAAAAGTAAAGAATAAACAACTTACAAGATCGAATTCCAATGACACTGCTCCTGGACCAAATTGCTTACTGCCTTGGTTCATCATACTATTTAAAGATCACATCTTATATCCAGTTAAACAACTATACAACCTATGCTTCAGTCATAACTGCATGCCCCTGCAGTGTAATCAGTCTACAGTTAGACTCATACCCAAACTACCATAGCTCAAAAATGCCAGACACTTCTGATCAATATCCTACTTATGCTAGGAAAAAGTAATGAGAAACCTACTTTATCTAACAGACAGACTACATAAAAATACACTGTCTAAATCTCCATATGCCAGAAATCTTTCTTGTCAGGTTGCCATGCTATGACCAAGAGACATACAGTCATGGATGACATCTTATAAGACTTCAACAAAGCCCTTCTGACAGGGGCCATAGTCACAGACGTCACAAAGGCCCATTACAAGTAGACCAAGAATTCCTACTGAACACCGTAATCTCTACAGGAATCAGTCAGAGCATGCTCCCATGCTTTCAGGAAATTCAGGGTTTAAATAGGTACCTTGGCCTTAGAAGTAGCTATCCTTCTCAAATGCATACCCCAAGGAATCATTTTCTTGCCATTACTGCTCTGACTCTTCATAAACAGTCTACCAGCTTATCTCTCACAAACTCCTATAGTTTTATGCACAAATGACATGGTCACCTGCTGATCAGATACTTCACATTCCAATATTAAAAAAATACTGTAGAATTACCTTAAAACCCTATCACAATGGAAAATAAGACCGGTCTATGGTATTTAACTCCACACAAAAACTTGCCTTTGTCAATCCTCCAGATCAACAAAGAACAGATAGACATTAATACTTATTTTCAATGCATCGGCATCTGGTTGGACCATTTGGTGAATTTCCTGCACTATGTCACTTTGACAAAGTCAAAAATAAACTCCCTTCTATTCTGGGCCAGAAAGCATCATACTTCATCTCACTCAAAGGCAGAAAGACCAGCAGTGAAGCAATACTACTTGATCATCTTGAATACGGACTTCTAATACTCTCAGCTTTAAAGAAAGGCATGTCCAATCTCCAGACTTCATCCAAGCATATGTACATATTTATCACCCTAGCCCTTCCCAAAGAATATCACTGCACATCACTAACCAAAGCCAAATGGCTCCCTATAAAGCAAAGCTGCACCCTATTGCTTACCTCTCTAATATACATTGAACTATTCCTCTACTTTACCAGCCACTCTCTCAAAGCAGTTCAACATACAGCTTCAGATCCCAATCCTCACTTAGCTTAACCACTACTTTATTCAAAACTCCACACCACTGACCACAGCTTTTCAGTAATACCTCCTTATATATGGGCTTTACTCTACAGTGACCTACAATCGAGTTTTCCCTTCTATTCATTCAGACATGTTCTTAAAAAAGGAAACTCCTGTTCACACAAGCGGCATGTATCTGCTGCAAATCCCACGGCATTACCTTGTTTATAACACAGCCCACACTCCTCTACCTAGTTCTTAAGCCCAGACATTACTTCCCTACTTAGTTCATTTAATAACATCCTGTTGGTTCATGTTCTCATTTTTCTTAATCTCTCCCTTTATATGCTATTCACCTTCTCAGCTCTCTCCCTTACTCACTTCCAGACCACTTCTAGCCTCCCCATTTTCCATGTAAATACATAATAATACTAAATGTATTTTTTTTCTTTCTGTAGCTGGCTATCAGCTGATATCAGCTCATCTCCTCTTCTGTGGAGTCTGCCAGACTGGACTTAACCTCTCTCAGGCTCAATCTAATCTATGTCTGGAGGTCTTGGGGTGAATGACGCTGATGCAGTACTATGCTGCTGTTGGGGAGTGTGCCCTAATTCATACTCCCCCCAGAGCATCCACGACTGCTACACTCGGGAGGTACATGCACATTTCATTGCACACACACCTCTTGATTAAGCAGCTCAGCTCAGCTCTTCAGCATTCATGGAACTCACCGGGTTTATAAATTACTTACTACAGTGAGCCTAGGCTGCTTCCCTCCCCCAGGATGGGAGAGCCCACACTGTCTTCTCACACCAATCACCCTCCTGCAGCCCCTCAAGCTTCTGTGCTGCTAATTAAACATGGATCTTCAGGGGTGTGTAAGGACTTTAATTCCTCTGTACCAAGCAGTCACTATAATAATTGCAAATGTTTGTTTGTATCATGAATTCGCACTGCTATTGTATATTAACCAAATGAACTTTCTATCACTAAGAATTTCATACTGTGCTATTTCTTCTAAATTCTCTTGTTTATAAGCTTTATTCAATATATCAGCCAATGAACTTCAAGTTTTTAACACTTTTGTAAGTTACATTTTTTGATTATGTTGTTTTTCCTTTTGCTGCTTATGTTTCCTTTTTACTTTTATATGTCATACTCCCGACGGTCAGCCAGCCTGTGCCCAAAAACAGTCCAGATGGATCAGTGCTCTACTCTGGTTAACAAAGAATAAATACATTTGCATATTCCCATTATTTATGACAAGGCTTGCAGGAAATTACAGATGGAATACATTACCAAGATTTCTGCATCTCCTAAACAAGAACACCGTCATTTAATATTAAGCGTGAAATGATACACTGCAGTCATTCGGGTGTGTACTTGACCAGGTAATCTGCAATGCAAAGAATGGAGCACTGTGCTCTTTTTGGCACAGTATTGTTTAAAGAATACAATGCTTACATAATTGTTCTGCCTGTTCTTTGGGGGTAATACAATAGGCTTTCTCTATAACAGGTGAGATTTCTGTTTCCAGGGTTACAGCCTTCAGTATTTTCAGGGAGCTCAATGACATGGGCATTGTTCTGATAGGCTCGGTTTTCCAAATCTTTAATTTTTAATTTGAGTTGCTGTGAGTTCAGTTGCCATTCCTGGATGTGACTGGTATGCATGGAAGTGATGTCTCACTGTTCCATTAGATCTGACCATTAACTGCATAAGGGCAGCATAGATTGATTGTGACTACATACCACAACTTACAGTTACAAACTTAAGATGCTGGACATCAGTCACCATATTTTTCAGAAGCTTGGACATCAGATCCATGGAAGTCTGAATAATTTTAAATTCCTCTAAGAATGAAGAGGTTTCAACAGACATCTTATAGAAGTTATGGCCACCTGGTGAAATGGAAACTGGTTTAGATATTCCCACCAAAGCTGATCACCTCCCAAAACGTTTTTCACCAAATAATTGTAGTTGCCATTTTAAGACATATGTTGGTAGATAAGCACATATTAGGTAATTTGGGTGTGAAATTAACTTGAAATAGATGATGTAGAACTGCTCATTTTGGATTCCATGGTTATTTCCATGTACAGACCTACACATGGATTATTTCAAGGAGAGAATGGTAGAGGAATGCAACATACATCCTAACAAAGTATTATTATAAGCAGAAATGGAATTGAAAAATGTGCCACACAAAGTGTTTTTAAGGGTGGTAGGGAATGAGAAAAGGAAGAAATCAGTCAACCAATCAATCAATCAATCAATCAATAAATTAATTCTTAAGTAGGATCTATAGCTAAATATTCAAAATTATTCTTATCTGCCATCAGAATGAAAGTTTGTGTTTCTGTGATTGTTTTAATAATAGTATACTTCAACATATTTAGACTGAATAACGTAAAAAACCTAAAGAATATATTGGTAATTAGACATAAAAATAAAAACATGCATGTTTAGTTTTCTCTTGAATGAATGCTGCTTGCAATTTCCAAAACACTGATGTAAATCTGGTCTTTAAAAGCAAGTCATGTCTATTAACACCAAAACTAGGTCATACACAATGCATTTTGACTGCCTTAATAAGAAGTGAAATATGGCCTATAAATTTTATCACCAGAAAGAAATGACACATTAATGTCTAATTCAAAACATCATTCTTTCAGTTCATAAAGTTTGAATGAATAAATGCTGGAAGCGACCTTTAAAGATGAAAATGCATTGAAGAATGAGTAATCAGGCAGCAGCTGTTCAGTGTTTCACAACAGGAACAAAACAAACACATATTTTATCATTTTTTTTTCACAGAACTCAATGCTTCAAAAGCTCACTAGGTGCTCTTTGTGTAATCACATGGCACACTTCCTGGAACAAATGTAAAAAATGCAGAGCAGGACAGACAGCAAAGGATTCTTCAGAACTATAAATAAACAGCAAAGGAAGGAACGAGTTTACAAGACCAGGCCATTACATAGAAAAGAAAACACTAAATTATTTCATAGAAAGGTATGAGATTGCTTGGTTATGCAAAATGTTGAAAATTGCAATCCAGTCTTTAATTTCAACTAAAGCTTTCAGGAACTAGGGTCCTGAAAATGCAACTTCATCTGCATAAGACATGTCTGTTTTATCTATTAATGGCAGTGTTTAGTTGACTTCTATTCTTCAAAAGTACATAGTAGCAGCAAAAGGACTCCAGAATATATTTTATAAGAAATTAAGCGTTGGTAGCAGCAGATTGACTCCAAAATATATTTTATTAGAAATTACATGTTGTTTAGAATGGGTCTACTTCACGTTGTCGTAAGCTGACAATATCGAGTCTGATATTGTTGGCATGACAATATCGAAAGTGAAGAACATTGTGCAAGTAAACAGAAATCTCCGTAAGGGGAGATTTCCATTTACCTCAATGTAGTGCAGTCTCGGAGTTGGTATATTTAAGTAGGGGGGTGGGGGGGTGCAGGGGGGCTTGCCCCCCCACCTACACCACTGAGTTTTGGGGGTTTTTTGTATTTTTTTTTATTTACGTTATTCGATGTTTTACTTAATCGATCAATAAAGTTCGACCTTTATTGATTTGAATAAGTAAACTTTTGATACCGTGATATAGAAGCGTTTATAACATGTTTATGGAAACATAACTTTCTAAAAGCATATGTGTCAGGATGAGCTTTTTATGCTATGTGAGCTTCTCAGCATATCAAAAAGGGATGTAATATTTCATTGACTTTAGGATACAGCTATGATCACGATGACATATCAGATTTTGAATGGACACTTTAGATTTCATCATCATCATCATTATTATCAACAACCTCGTTTTTCCCATTTTACATGGGACCAGAGTGTCGTGCCACGTGTCAACATCTCTCTCAATTCGGAGCCTGATTTCCAGGTCTTTTCTCACACAGTCTGTACATCTCTTGGATGGACTTATTCATCTCCTTTTGCTTTCTTTCTGTCCCTCCCAAATCTTCTTTACCAGATTGCTTTCTGCTTTCCCATACATGTGCCTGACCCACAATAATATGTTCTCCTTAACCTCTGCAACTGATGCTAATTTGGCATGAACAGAATCTAGCATCTTTAATTATTTAAAGCTTTAATAACTAATCTAGACTTCATGGCAGGAAGCAACAGTAATCTGAACAGTTTAACACCTGAGACAATTCTGGTAAATAAGAAACACTTCTGGCTAAATCTTTTGATGTAAAACATGTTATTGTAATTGTGGTCTATATTACGCCATCGAAACATCAAAAGATTGAATGCTAGGGCACACAGACCTCTTGGGAAACCTGCCACTAACTCAAACTCTCCTCCTAGGTCAGTAATTATCAAATTTCTTTTATACTAGATAAGGAGCTGATTTTAAGATCTGCTTGGAGGAAGGCACCTCTAAAATATAAACAGAGCCTTATAAGATTTGATAACGACTATTCATCTAGAATAATGAAACAAAGGAAAAAAGTGTGGCCAATAATAAAGTTTCTGAAACAAAATAACATCTAGGCACAAGATATGGATTGGATGTCACCTTCTCTCAAGAGAACAAAAGAAACAAATGTCTGGACAGATGTCCAAAGGAAGAAGAAGCAAAAGACTGACACTGTTACAGCCAAATCTCTCAAAGCATCTACAATGATATGAATTGTTTTAACATTACTTTAAAGGACACATTTTACTGCTTGGAATTTTTAAACAAAGGTAACTAACTAATAGAATCTTTATCTATATTTTTTGAAAATAGATGACACATGAGAGTTTTCAAATTACCTCAGGTATGTAAATCAGGGTACTTTTCTTTCACAGAAGGAGGGTTATATAGTACATAAAATATTTATACTGTAAATCAGCATACATACTATATGTGTACATTCTCTTAATTTTCTCTTTTCTTTCTCTCTCTTCTCACTTTTATTATTTATTTTAAATGCATCTTGTCTCCCTTTCTAAATTCTCTGCTATTTACTATACTAATATAGTCTGTATATATTTAATAACTCACTATCTATACATAGCTAAATAATAGTCTAAAATAATCCAGTTTTAAGGTAGACTAATTGGAATAGTGAACTTAATTAATTGGGTTCTTTTCCGTTATTGGGGCAACAATGAAAATGCGGTCGCTGAGCTGTGAATGTACACAGAACACAGAACCAACAAGATTTAACAGATGTCGGTTCACTTCATATGATCTTTTTACATATGTCACTGTCGCTGTAATAAAAGTTTGTCATACACTTTATTACCTCGTAAGTCTTAATTTTCAATAGTTGGCAGTTATTACATTAACGGTTCTTTAAGCAGTTCTTGTGTAAGAGGTGACATCATTTCCGAGGAGCTCCTTTCTACAGTTCTTTCTGCAGTTGCTCAGTGGTGAAGTTGGGTGCAGTTGTCAATATATATGTTATACATGTTTTTTATAGTCCCATAAGTTTTTCTTGTCTGTATTTCATCTTCAGACTGTCAATGAACGTTGTTTTCAATGTTTATTTTAGGTTGGGAGACTCCACAGATGACTGTTCTATTTGCGTAGGTAATTTCCCCTATGTAGATTCTGTGTGCCGAAAATGTACTTTTCTGAGGTAGTTACAACAGTATGTAAAAGATGTATTTCACTTTTTTAAGGTGCATTTCAATGAATTACCAAAACGGTCCTGCATAAACGCCAGTTCTGCATTCATATGATGATACACATATGCCGAGAAATTTATCTCTTTCAGTGCTGGGTCAGAACTAATGGCAGTCAGTTTCCATGATATCACTGGAAAACCTGCATTAATAGCAGTCAGACAGCAAATAAGGAACATTATTTTTATAAAAGAAATGCTGTTTGACCTTACTGGTTCAATGTCCTGTGCACATTCGCGCATTTTCAATGTTGCCCCGATAATGGAAAAGTACCATTAATTGTTATTACAATATTTATTAGATTAATGATAGTCACTGTTATGCTTATTGGGATTGGGGACATGTTTGTGATTAACTCTGAAATGTTCCATTCATGTACATATGTCCTTTGAATTATTTCCTTTTAGTATTAACAAATACATAAAAAAGGAGGGAAAAATGTACTGTTGATTAAGAGAAGTGAAGCTTTCTTCACATTCTATCTGTGTTGTCATAGCAACAGTAAACAATTGCTGCAGTTTCCAAGGACACTGTGAACCTGCAAAGTGCATTTAGTCTCACAGATAACAAATAATAAGAAAAAGTAATGATGTTTGGTTATTAAAATGAAAAACAACCTAAACAAGGTAAAATAAATATATAATAGGATTATTATAGCAATAACCCACGCCTGGGTGTGGGTAATGCTGGATTTACCCACGGTTGGTGTGGTTTGGTCACTAGGGCGAAGCCCGAGTGGCCAAACAAAGACAACCATGGGTAAATCCAGCATTACACCCAGAAGTGAGTTATTGCTATACAATGACATTACTTAAGAAAAAATAATTACTTTTCTTAAATAATGGCATTGTATAATGCCTCCTTGCTGCCCTTCCGCAGCTGTCAGGTATTCTGCGGCAGTTCTGATGTACTGCGCATGTGTATGCTTACGCAGTACATCAGAGCTGTGGGCAAAAGCAACAGAGAAAGCAAGATCTCCGTTGCTTTTTACAAACTGTCTCGCTATGTTAAACCCATTTAACATAGCGAGACAGTTTTGAAAAAAGCAATGGAGAAAGTAAGATCTCCGTTGCGTTTTACAAAGTGTCTCGCTATGTTAAAGGAGTTTTACATAGTGAGACAGCTTTAAAAAAAGCAACAGAGAATCTCTGTTGCTTTTTTAAAGCTGTCGCGCTATGTTAAACCCAATTAACATAGCGAGACACCTTTAAAAAAAGCAACGGAGAAAGTAAGATCTCCGTTGTGTTTTACAAAGTGTCTCTCTATGTTAAAGGAGTTTTACATAGTGAGACAGCTTTAAAAAAAGCAACAGAGAATCTCTGTTACTTTTTTTAAAGCTGTCTCTCTATGTTAAACTCGTTTAACATAGCGAGACAGGTTATAAAAAGCAACGGAGATCTTGCGTTCTCCGTTGCTGTAAAAAAAAAAAAAGAGTTATATTAATGGAAAAAGTCCAGGCGACCGGACCTTTTTCCATTACTATAACTCTGATTTACAATGTGCACGCTGACCAATCAGCGTGCATGTTTTGGAATATTAATGAGGGGGTCGTTGTATAATTGTAAATATTTTATGATTTATCCTCATAGGATTACATATTCTTGGAAACACAACTGAAATGTTCCCAAACTACATGTACACTTAAATGTAGCTGCTTGAATAAAAAGTATTACTCAGTTTAACATGCTGATTCCACAAGCTGTCTGCACTGTGAAAGTTTCATTTTATATGTTAATTAAAACTGTCAGTCTCTAGTGCACATGAAAAGATATGTATTACGTTTTGCAACATGTTATCTTTGCAGGTACCTCACACTCTGTACAAACTCACTTGGTAACTGATAGCTATTCATTTAAAATAGTTTAAATATTAAATGTGCCCTTGAAATGCTATTGACATTTTGACAAAATATAATCTGTAAATAACTGTAAAATAAATGACTTGAAAGAAGTGAAGTAATGCATAGATTTCAAAGACAGTTCTTGACACTACAGTAAAAGTAAAAATATATATTCACAAGGAAGTATCAAAATGTTTTAGTCTACCAGTTAAAATAGCTTACTGTCAACATTTTGCGATATCAGAAAGTTTAAAGAGCTAGGAAATTACTATTATTTGTCTTTATAGTTATTAGACAGATGTTAGACTCTGCTTTGTTTAATGAATTGCGACACATGTTTATGAGGAAAAGTGGACTCAGTTACTCAAATTGGACTACACATTCCTGGAAACTCAACTGAAATGTCCCCAAATTACTTGTGAACTTAAATGAAACTGCCTGATTAATAAGCATAACTTACTTTAACAACCTGAATCCATAAGCTATCTGCTCTATATATGCTATATTATATATGCCACTTACATATGACAGTCTCTAGAGCACACAAAAAAATACATATTATTTTTGCAACATGCTATATTTGCACTGACCATACATTCTAAACTAACTCAATTAGCAACTGACAAGTTATTTATTTCAAACATCAGTCTAAATATTAATTGTGCCTTTGAAATATTGTTGCCATTTTGACAAAAAAAACCTGAATTGATAAAGGAATGATTTGAAGAATTGAAGTATTGTACAGATTTCAAAGACAGCTATTGATACACTACAATATAAGTAGAAATATATACATGCAAGGAAAATTTTAAATGCTTTACACTTTTAGTTAAAATAGCTTATTGTTAACTTTTTAAAGAGCTAGGAAATAATTTCTAATTTGTCTTTATAATGTTTACTAAAGTGATGTTAGTCACTAACTTGTTTAATGGATTGTGAGTCATGTACAAGACGGACTACTAAATGTTATTTCTGTTTAACTATGTTTGCTGAATTCCTTTTATTAGTACTGATTTAAAACAAGGGAAAGAAAGGGAAGGGAAATCTTTGTTTTTGGTCAAGGGAGGAGAGGCTTAAATGTATTCTAACTGTCCCAAGAACTCTCTAAGATGCTCTAAACACTATTTGATTAATACTTACCTAAGGTAAATCTTGATTATCATATGGGTACCTACACATTCATTCTAGACCTGATGTGATTACCCATTCTGGTAGCAGGAGGTGCCCTATGCAGGGTGGGAATTGTCAGCGTGATCATAGTTCATTCTTAGACTCTGCTTTGTAAATTTATAAATATGTAAAAGCAATGCACACTAGAATGTAGGGTGCCTCTACTCAGAGTCAGGATACCACTGATAAGCCATGTCTTTTCATAAGTGTAAGTTGAAGTTGATGAGTTGAAGAATGGGAAAGTAAAGGAAGACAGTACACCTACAGTTAATTCATATTTCACTGGTAATCACTGATTCTCTCCTACAAAGTCCTTTTAGTCAAATTATTTTAGTAATAATCTATTTGTTGTTGGCTTATTTAGTGTATGCTCCTCTGTTGCATTTAATTTATCCAAAATGACATATCTGACATATTTGGGATCTCTTAAGGGTAACTAAATACTGGATAATTTCTAAGTCAACTTAATAATTGTTTACACTACTAACATTCCATCCTGATATATAAAATACTATAGAACAATAATAGAATAATATAGAATTTCATATCTCTTTTAAGAAAATTCTCCATATAATAATTTAACATCAGTTGATATTGTTGGTTAAAGGTATGAGTGATAATCCAATAGATCTATCTTTATCTTTTGGATTAGGAAAGACTTTCATTCCATGTTTAATGGGAAATTCATATTTACTTGTATTTGATACTTTAGAATTAATGTTTTATAGACGTAATTTTTTTAAAGCCTGACCAGAATTTTACCCTACTTGTATTTAAAGAAGAAAGAACATTAAATTACACTCCCAGGTTTACACACATAAATAACATTCAATGTTATCAGAGAATATGGTATAACTACTATAATCAAAATAAAAAAAAGAAGCAAAAAGTTTCTTCCAACAATAACTTGAAATGGATTTAACATTCTTATCATTAAATACTAATGACTTAAATAATGCAAATAAAAGATCAAACTTACTAAAATATTTAAATCTAAATAAGGCACAAGTAGTATTTCTCCAGGAAACGCACTTTAAGACTAATGATAGCTTTACTTCAAACCCTAAGGACTATACAGTCTTAGCTCAATCCTCCTATAAAACAAAGACAAAAGGAGTATCAATTCTCTGGAAGAAAAACATAATCACTCCAAAAGTTATTTATAAATATGAAGACAAAGAAGGTCTACTAGCATTTGTTATAATTAAATTTAATAACAGAATATGGACTTTAGCTAATTGATTAATAAAATAAAAATAAACAACAACACAACTCAGAAGGGTACAATAAAAGCAAGTAAATGAAAATAAAATAAAAGTACCGAGCCTACAAGGTTTAAAATAAAACCAACTTTTAATACACAAGAGAACAAGGTAAAACAAAGTAAACACTTCACGGTTATCATAACGCTTCATCAGACATTCTCAATACAGCAAGAAAGCAATTAAATAAGGTTACAAATAAACAATCAAACCAATAAAAGACCAGTCTCTAATTAAAAAAGACTATACTAATGTTTCAGAGGGTGCGCCTTCAAAAAAGGTTTTAAAGTAAAAACACCATTGAGACCTGGAGGTCTCTCTGCATTAAGAAGCAGTATCCATTTCTGTCCTGCTGCTTCTGTGTGATTGGGGAGGTCACCGCCCCTCATATCTAAGTCTAAAACCTGGAGTACAAAACATTTAAAAACATGTGTTACCCCATTTTCTAAAATATGTTATGCCAAAGCATTACTTTCTTTTTTATTCCTAATGTCCCTTTGGTGTCTGAAACCCTTTCTTTAAGGGATCTATTAGTCTTACCTATGTAAAAACATGGCACAACTGGCAGAAAGCAAAGTAAACAATGTTAGCTGTTTTACAATCAGCATAAAAACTAACATTAATGGTAAAACCTATGTTGGGATGTGTGTATGTTTGGAGGGTACTAATATATTTACAAGCTGAACAATTCCTACAGGAAAAGGTGCCATTCCTAGTAGACTCTATCCTATTGTTAACAGAGGAAGATCTATAACAAAGATGCTTCTTTAAGGACTTGTTATTCCTAAAAGAGAAATGGGGGTCTCACCAATCTTCCCTCTGAGTTCTGGTACACAATTCAAAAGTTCCCAATTATCCTTAATAATATCACAAAAATTGATGATGTCACTAGAATATTGTAGTGAAACCCTAAAAATATCTCTGTCAGCCACTGGCGACACAACTGGATCATTACTAGACTGACCAGCTTCAAAGTGAGGTTTACACCTACCTTCCCTCTGTGTCTAGGCTTCTGTGATACATACGTCTATCTTAGGATCAGAAAAAAAAAAAAAAAAAAAAAAAAGACATATGGTATATTAGACTATACTGAATTTAACCCAAGTTCATCTGCTTTTTTAGACTTGAATGCAGGAGGGCGTGTTGATCACAAGTTGTTTTAAGGTATATTAAAGCTCGCCACATTAGTGGTGCGACATTTTAAACTTCTGAAGTTGGTGTAGAAGCGCCGACGAAAAGCTACATTGGTTTGTGGCTTTAATAAAGCGTAACTTTCTAGTGTTTATACAGCATTGTTTCCTTCACTTGGAGTATTTTTGGCTGGATTTGTGGTGAATTGATTGGCAAGCTTCTTTTCAGCAGTCCTTCTCAAGAAATTCCTGTTTCAATAATTCGAGGGCTTTATGTGCAGTTTGATCATCATTGTACAAGCATAACAATCTATACACTTGGCCCTTCAAAACATTATGAGAGACATGTCTAGGGTGCATGCTTCTTTTGTTTAAAAGAACATTTTTCCGTGTAGGTTTCCTGTAAATGCTAGTAGTAAGGTTATCTAGATCAGACCTGTTCAATTGAACAGCCAAAAAAATCTATATTTTCAGCAGAATATTTATGTGTGAATCTAAGAAAACTAATCGTTTGATATAGAAATTCAATAAAACTTTCTAGTTGTTCCACAGTCCCTTGCCATAACAAAAAAATACCGTCCACAAAATGAACGTACCAATGGATACAATCAAAATAAATATTCTCACATGTTAATAAATGTCTTTTCCCATTGTACAAGTGCTAGGTTGATGTAGCTATTTGCACAAGCAGTGCCCATAGCCATGCCAATCTTCTGCAGAAAAAATTCACGTTCAAAACTGCAGACATTATTTTCCAACACAATATCAAGTAGAGAGCAAATAAGTGTGACCATGTCTCCTGTAAAGCAATTATTCTCACCCAGGAATCTTCTTCTTCTTTCAGCTGCTCCCGTTAGGGGTCACCACAGCAGATCAACTGTTTCCATTTCTTCCTGTCCTCTGCATCTTGCTCTATCACACCAACCACCTGCATGTCCTCTCTCACCGCATCCATAAACCTTATCTTAGGCCTTCCTCTTTTCCTGTTACCTGGCAGCTTCATCCTTAGCATCTTTTTCCCAATATACTCTGTATCCCTCCTCAGCACATGTCCAAACCAACGTAATCTTGCCTCTCCGGCTTTGTCTCCAAACCTTCCAACCTGGGCTGACCCTCTAATATACTTATTCCTAATCCTGTCCATCCTCGTCACACCCAGTGCAAATCTTAACATCTTCAACTCTGCCACGTCAAGCTCTGACTCCTGCCTTTTTGTCAATGCCACTGTCTCCAACCCGTATAACATAGCTGGTCTCATTACCCTCTTGTAGACCTTCCCTTTCACTCTTACTGGTACTCATCTGTCACAAATCAATCCTGACACTCTTCTCCACCCACTCCATCTTGCCTGTACTCTCTTCTTCACCTCTCTTCCACACTCACCATTACTCTGAACTGTTGATCCCAAGTACTTAAACTCATTCACCATCACCACCTCTACTCCCTGCATCCTCACCATTCCTCTGTCCTCCCTCTCATTCACACACATATATTCTGTAATGCTATCTACTCCCCAGTCATTGGGGATTTTAGAAAATAAAGACTCAATATCTAACGTAACAAAAGTATAATCCCTACCAACGTCCAACATTTTAACATAAAGTCTTTCCAAAAAGGTTTTACTATCCTTCAAAACACTGTCACATTGTTCCAATAGGGGATGCAAAGTATTCCCTATAAAAATCGACAAAGGTTCCGTGTACCACCCTCTACCTGAAACTATGGGACGCATGGATGGTAGAACCAATTTCTTGTGGGTTTTCAATAGACCATATATAGTTGGAACAAGGGGTTGCTCAACATTAAAATACTTAAAAAGATTCTCATCTATGAGACCAGTCATAAGTAAGTCAAAAATTAAAAAAGAAACTTTTTCAATTATACTGTTTACAATCAACTTAGAGACATTCTGATAAGTATTAGGATCAAATAACAACAATCTCATTTGTTAAGTGTACAAATCCTTATCTAAAAATTACAATGCCACTCCCTTATCTGCAGGTCTAACTTCAATAGAATGTAAATTTTTTTAGCTCATTTAGTGCTACATAGTCTTCCTGGGTGGCCACGGTGGTGCAGCGGTTAGCATTTCTGCCTCACAGCAAGAGGTTCTCTGGTTCAATTCTTGGCTGGGATGCCTTCTGGGCAGAGTCTACATGTCCTCCCTGTGGTCATGTGGGTTTCATCCGGGTGCTCTGGTTTCCTCCCACATCCCAAAGACATGCAGTAGGTGGATTGGACACTCTAAATTGGCCCTAGGTGTGAGTGTGTGCCATCTGTGGAAGGTTGGACACCAGGCTGGCAACTCGACACCATAAAACTTCACTGCCAGTCATGAGCAGACAGATGATCTACTGTGGTGACCCCTAACCGAGAAAAAGCCGAAAGAAGAAGAAGTGCTACATAGCCTTCTTGAGTCATATTACAAAAAAACGATTTAGTCCCTGTAAGAAAACATTGTCTAAATTGATCTTTGCATGGACTAATAAAAGTCTGTATCACTGGATGTGGTAAAGGCACGAATGTGCTAGGTTTCATATATATATATATATATATATATATATATATATATATATATTAGTCATACCTGTATTATTTGAATTAAAGATTTTAAAGTCAAAGATCTACCTAACTTTCTTAGATCCTTCAGCACCTCGGCTTGGTCTGCTCATCTTGATGGGACGAACGATAAACCCTTATTTAAAAGCTCAATTTGAGCTGATGTAAGTTGAAATGAAGAAATGTTGAAAATCAAGTTTCGGTTTAAAAACACCATTTCTTGATCGCTTGTTGCAGCCTGTCCATGATGTGTGGTCTCTGCAAGTGTCCCTTCCTCCCTGCACTCCTCAATCTGTTCCTGATGGGTAGAGGGGACTGCAGGGGAAAAAGCGCAATGGATTTTACCTTCTAAAAAATCATTAGAACTCTCGCCAACAATGGCCCCTCGTGGTACGGAGGTTGTAATGCTAGAAAGATGCATTCTTAAAGAAATAAACTCATGTTTAATAAAATTTATATGGTATCCCAAAAAGAATAGAGTAGCTCTAACTCATCGCATTAGAACCTGGAAACAAGGAGGATTGAACTTCCCAGAAATAGAAACATATATAAAAGCATCTGTGCTTAAAACTACAATAGACTGGATAAACCCAAATTATTTTGCCAACTGGAAAGAATTAACAATGGCCATATTAACAAATGAATTTAATCTGTTAAAAAAATGTTAATAGTAGACAAATCAAACAAACCCTGGTACATACTATGCATAAGTATACAATATAATATAATATAATATATAATATAACAAAACCTTCTAAAACAACACTGATTAATCATTACATCAATTCCTTTAAGAAACTTATCAATGCAAACATAGATCTAAAACTTTGGTTTGACCTTTTAACCCCATTTACGATCACTGAGAACTTTCCTCACAAAATATATAGGGAAACAATAACCTCCTGGGAACAAAATGGATTCGTATGCTGGTTTCAGTGTGTAAATAAATTAAATGTTTTAGATATACATATGATAAAAACTGCTTACAATATTCCAACACAGGACTGGTTAACCTTACAAAGCATTCTAATGTATACTCAAGATTTATGCAGATTAATTAATAATTCCTCATTTAAAGATATTCCAAATCTAATAAGTTTTCTGTATGAATTTATATATAATAGTTGCGAAAAGAAAAATTCCATTTCAAATCTATATAAAGAGTTAATAACATATAAAACAATTCCCAAACCATCATACTGGCAGTTCTTAACAAAAGGTCAGTCACTGCAGTTAACAGAAAATACACGGTACTGGAAAATATTTAACTGGAAATATTTACAGAGAGCATTTTTAACACCAGATAGAATTAAAAAGATCAGTACTAGTAGAAATGTTTTTTGTTGGAGGTGTGAAAAGTCAAATAAAGCAGACTGGATTCATATTTTTTATGAATGTAATAAAATTAAATCATATTGGAATGGAATCAATCATTTTTACAAGCTTTATTTAATAAATCCTTTACCTTAACTAAAGCATTTATTATACTAAATGTAAATGAAGGTCCCTACCTAAATAAGACAAATATGTATTTGTTATGGACAATACTTGCTATATCTAGGAAATATGTAACCAGAAGGTGGTATTCAAATACACCCCTGACCTTGGAAGAATTCTACACTTAAGACAACTGCATCAATGGAAATAAAAATCAAAGAACTACGAATCTATCCTAGGCCACTGGTAAATAATCATTGGAAGAAAGTTATATCTTTGTTGGACACTCTGCAATAATCAATATTGTATCTCTGATAACTGATCTGTTAATTCTATAATTAATAATTTACAGTGTATATAAGTGAAAGTCAGGCTATTGTAAATTTGTATATAGTTGTTTAAAATGATATTTAAAAATATTATGTAAATGTTATTTTAATTGAAAATAAATTTTTTTGAGGAAAAATAAACAGTTGACTCTCTTACATTGACACAGAATAACCAAAGCTCCTAAACCTCGAATGGCCAGAACAGTGATTTTTTTTCCCTGGGAAAAAATCGCTGGACCCTTGTCAGGCCTTTGTCATTTCCTCCACTGTAGTGTGATCTTGGAGTTGATATATTTAAGTGGGGGGTGTGGGGGACACAACCCCCTACATCAGGGGGTGTGAGAGGTGAACCCACCCACTTTATTTTGTGTGTAGACTTTTTTTTTTGTTGGCCCAGTGATTTTTTTCCCTGGGAAAAAAATTGCTGTTCTGGCCATTTGAGGTTTAAGAGCTTTGGTTATTCTCTATCGTTGTAAGAGTGTTCACTCATTTGATGTTTCAACATCATAATATAGACACTTGTAATTGTGACACTAGGGAAATACTGCCAGTCCAGTTATCTGGAATTTTATAAATAATTATATGTCACTTGAAAATATTAATATGATTTATATAGAAATGTGACACTGCCAGTCCAGCTAGCTAGAATTTTGTAAGTAATCATATGTCATTTGTGAATATTAATATGATTCATATGCTTGTCTTACAAATGTAAGAGACCTATATGTTATGTGGTGCAGAGGTGTGTGTTGAACTGTATGTTATGTACTGAGCTTCAGGTATGTAACCACTGTGTACCCTACTGGAAAAGAACAGAGATGTGTATGAACTATATACCTGTACAAATGTATGTTTTGATAGTAGAGGCTGGAACATACAGAGTTAACTTACAACATTTTAAGAAAATAAGTTGAAATTAAGTCCTTTATAATGTGCTATAAAAAGTTAGTTAATGCAACTAGACGACAGGATGTCTAGAGCTAGAAGTTTCTTTCTATTGTCTTGGAGAGAATTACTAGGTTTAAAATGTAAAAGTGTTTAACTGTTTTATGACTTCCAGTTCTAGGCAAACGTCTGAGAGATATGTACTTCTCACACAGAGATGATAAAATTTTGTTAAGTTTCTGTTAGCTTGGGAACTGAAGGCAGGTGACAAAGAGTGATGTCATCTAGGGTAACCCAGCAGTAATGTTATGATATTAATTTGGCAACTGTCTCAGGGACTGTGCTTTTGTATTTGTCTTTGGACCTAAAAACATCCCACTCATCAGCAATTCTGCCTGCGTCTTGCTAATAGTAACTAGGGAAAAGTTATTTCTTTTAGATATAGATAGGAATATAGTGAAGATTAGTTTAAAATATTTCTGTATTTATTTGAGACTGTCCTGCAATGTTGTTTTAAAATATTTCCTGTGATTCTGAACTCTGCAGTTACTGTATTGATCGAGTATGGTTTTGTTCTTTTATTATTTATTATTAAATATATTTAAATATTTTAATTGTGGCTGATTTCTTTAGAGATATTTAAGCTCTTAGAGTAATTGCATATGTATTCGGTGACACTGTATAGGCCACTCCAATAGCTTTGAAAGTCTTAGTCACACTTACCATTTGGATAATAGTAACATTACACAGTAAGATTGGGCACCCTTTGGTAAGGGCCTTAAAAGTAGTTGCTAAGACCTGGCTGGTGGCAGTGATAATTACCTTTTAGTCTGGGCAGAAGGAGTCATAGCTAGTAAATCTGTGCCAGCCATCCCCGGGAGTGTCTGTGGGTTTCTATATGTCAAATCTCAAAGCGTGTGTGTGTCAGCTACTTGCGCAGGGACACAAAGTACTGGTTGGACAGAGAGGGTGCTGGCGGTCTTAGCTTGGCCACTCGGCTGAGATCTTAACTCTACAGCTGTGCCAGTGGGGATTCTTATTGGGGATCTGGAGAAAGAGGGAGAAACCAGCCCCAGACTGACTGTGATCTCTGTGTGGTCTTAAGGGAAATTGTACTTTACTGTGTTTGTACTTGTCATCCTCCCAATGTGTACATCCCTCACTGGTGCTAGTGGTGAGGATTGAGGCTGCCTGATTATTGGGCCAGTGCAGGGGCATCACAGTAATAACAAGGATAACAAGAAAAAGAAGAATAAACAATAGGCATGCAAAACAACAATAACATCAACAACAACTATAAACTGATTATAGCAGAGTTCATAGAAACATGAGATCTAAACATTATTAGAAGTAGCCAAGAATAACATATGATGACTAAACACTTGATTAACAAAATCATAATAAATATAAATGTAACTATGAGCAACAACATAAATGTGGAACATGCCCTAAGGGTAAGAAAAGAAAAGAATAGAGGAATATAAGACTGTATGTGACTGGTATATGGCTAGAAGGTAAAGAGTAACCATTTTGCAATGAAAAATGAGGATCAGGAAGAAAATAGGTAGATCAGGGAAATAATTAAATACTATGCTTACTGGAAGAGGGGTGATTCATGCAAATTCTGACATTTGCTTCAATCCATGTGCAAACATATTCCAAATACTATTAGTACTGTGTATGTGTGCAATGCATTTTTATCAAGTTTCACATTGGATATTGCTCGTGAATGAGATCCATGGTATTATCCTGTTTAAACAAACTGGAGGTATGTTTGTTGCTAATGTAGATCAAGACACCTCCACCTTTGTCCCTAGGCTGTGCTATTGTTGGTCTAAATCTGAGGAAGGCACTGTAGCCTTGCACTGCTGCAGTACTTTCTATGGCTTTAAACCAGGTCTGGGTCATGGCACAGATGGCTACATTCTTCAGAGTATGGACGGCTTGAAGGGTGTGGAGTTTTTTTGTTTAGGCTCCTAGCATTGAGTAGTAACATCTTAAGGTTGCTTGGAGATTTTTTCTCTATGTTGATAGTTTTGTCTTTTTCGCATTGCCTAAACAAGGCTCTAAGGGGTGGAAAACGTTTTAACCAATATCCAAAAGCCTATGGGGACAGGTGCAGCCCATCCTTGGCAAAGCAATGTGGTTGGCTGACCATGTCCTCCCATGCTATCAGATACTGGACCCTCCTGGAGTGACACCAGAAACTAAGTCAATTACTTAAATCAATCAATCAATTTTTTGTTTGGACTGTGGCATCATCCTTAGTGAAGGTAGACTACTGCTCAATGCAAGGCTAATACCTATCTTTGACACATATTCTGAGAGATTCATTATTTCTCTTTTCATATAGTCCAGTGAGGTAGATGTCTTAAGGTCATTTATATCCAAATGAACTATGATAGAATCATATTGGTACTTGGAGTGCAGTGACTTGAATGCAGATCCTGGGTTCAGATAGGCAACTAACCATTATATTGTCCTTGTCTTGTCCTTGTCTAATCTGGTTAGTGGGGCATCTGAGTGTTGCATAATAGAGTCCCAAATGACAAGAGTATTAGGGAAAGTTAATGCCTGCCTTATGGGATTTGTTCTTAGGGGATCACTGGATATAAGCATATATGTAGTTTTAGTTGTTGCTTTTAGTTTGTACTTTAGTGATTGCTGAGGTATTGCTGTTTGTTGGCTTAGGAGGTCTCTGAAGTATGGACAGGTTTCTTTTAAGTGCCTCAGCATAAGATGGTCTACGTGTGTGGAGAGCTGTATTTTTGAAGGATGTACTGCATGTGTGTGTGTGTGTTCTTTTTTTTTTCCTCTAATATTTTTTTATTTTCAATTAAAATAACATTTACATAATATTTTTAAATATCATTTTGAACAACTATATACAATATTTACAATAGCCTGACTTTCAATTATATACACTGTATGTTATTAAATATAGAATTAACAGATCAGTTATCAGAAATACAATATTGATTATTGCAGAATTCCAACAAAGATATAACTTTCTCCCAAGGATTATTTACCAATGGCCTGGGATAGATTCGTAGTTCTTTGATTTTTATTTCCATCGATGCAGTTGTCTTCAGTAAAGGGTAGAATTCTTCCAAGGTCGGGGGTGTATTTGAATTCCACCTTCTGGTTACGCATTTCCTAGATATAGCAAATATTGTCCATAGCAAATACATATTTGTCTTATTCAGGTAGGGGCCTTCATTTACATTATAATCAATACTTTAGTTAAGTTAAAGGATTCATTAAATAAAGCTTGTAAAAAATGATTGATTCCATTCCAATATGATTTAATTTTATTACATTCATAAAAAATATGAATCCAGTCTGCTTTATTTGACTTTTCACACATCCAGCAAAAAAAAGTTGTAGTAGTACTGATCTTTTTAATTCTATCTGGTGTTAAAAATGCTCTATGTAAATATTTCCAGTTAAATATTTTCCAGTACTGTGTGTTAGAGGTGTAATTAACTGATAGTAAGATGTTAGTTTTAATTTCTTCTGTTAACTGCAAGGACTGACCTTTTGTTAAGAACTGCCAGTATGATGGTTTGGGAATTGTTTTATATGTTATTAACTCTTTATATAGATTTGAAATGGAATTTTTCTTTTCACAACTATTATATATAAATTCATACAGAAAACTTATTAGATTTGGAATATCTTTAAATGAGGAATTATTAATTAATATGCATAAATCTTGAGTGTACATTAAAATGCTTTGTAAGGTTAACCAGTCCTGTGTTGGAATATTGTAAGCAGTTTTTATCATATGTATATCTAAAACATTTAATTTATTTACACATTGAAACCAGCATACAAATCCATTTTGTTCCCAGGAGGTTATTATTTCCCTATATATTTTGTGAGGAAAGTTCTTAGTGATGGTAAATGGGGTTAAAAGGTCAAACCAAAGTTTTAGATCTATGTTTGCATTAATAAGTTACCTAAAGGAATTGATGTAATGATTAATCAGTGTTGTTTTAGAAGGTTTTGTTATATTATATATTATACTTATGCATAGTATGTACCAGGGTTTGTTTGATTTGTCTCCTATTAAAAATTTTTTAACAGATTAAATTCATTTGTTAATATAGCTGTTCTTAATTCTTTCCAGTTGGCAAAATAATTGGGGTTTATCCAGTCTATTGTAGTTTTAAGTACAGATGCTTTTATATATGTTTCTATTTCTGGGACGTTCAATCCTCCTTGTTTCCAGGGTCTAATGTGATGAGTTAGAGCTACTCTATTCTTTTTGGGATACCATAAACATTTTATTAAACATGAATTTATTTCTTTAAGAATGCATCTTTCAGGAATTAACTGTATTGCTAATGCTACATATAGTATTTTTGGCAATAAGACCATTTTTATTAATTGCAATCTATCTTCAAAAGTTAATATCATTTTGTTCCACTTTTCTATATATATATTTTTATTGTTTCAATAATGTTTTTTATAATTTATTAATATTGTTTCATTTATATTTTTGCATAACACTATTCCTAAATAATTTAGCGTAAGTTCTTGTTTTCCTATGATGGATTTATCTGTAACTTGTAGTTCTTTTTTCTTATTTAAAAATAGAAATTTTTATTTTGATCTATTAAAGTATAGACCTGAAATCTTATAAAATTTCTCCATTACTTCTTCTAGCTCTCCTAATGACTCTCTGGAATTTGATAGGGTTAATAAGATATCATCAGCAAAAAGCATTATTTTAGATATGTACTGGTCATAGACTTCTATTCCTTTTATTCTTGGATTATTGCGTATTATTTCTGCAAGTATTTCTATAGCCAAAGCAAATAAAATAGGAGAAAGGGGCATCCTTGTTTAGTACCTTTCATTATATGGATAGATTCTGAGGTGAAAGGACCTAATTTAATGTAGGCTAAGTTATTAATATATATATTTTTTAGTATAAGATGAAGGGAGGAGGAAATTCAAATAATGCTAAAGTTTTAAATAGATATTCTCAGTTGAGGGAATCAAAAGCTTTTTCTATGTCTAATCCAATATACGTGTTTCTCTATCTTATTTATTCACATAATTTGTAAGAGTAATTATCCTTTTTATATTATCATGTGTATGCCTGTTATATAAAAATCTAGTTTGATCATTGTTAGTTGTCTTTGAAAGTGGAATTTTCATTCTGTTAGCTAGGATTGACATGAATATTTTGTAATCATTATTCAGTAATGATATATTTCTGTATGAGGTGCAAAGGTCTGATGGTTTATTATCTTTTAGAATTGGTGTTATGAGAGAATATTTCCATGAGGGTGGTATTTTTGCTTCTGACTGGACTTCTAGCAAAGTTTTATGAAAAAGGGAGATTACTATTGAATGGAAGAGTTTGTAAATTTCCGTAATTATACCATCTATCCATGGAGCTTTGTTAGAGTTACTTTCTTTTATCTTGTCAACAATTTCTTTGTAGGATATGGGTTTTTGTAGGTCTAGTTTTAAGTTTTCAGGAATTGTTTTTATATTGATAAGGTTTGTATCTAAGTTTATTTGGTTGGTATCTAAATCTTCTTTTTTGAAGTGTTCCATATAATGGAACCAAAATGCTTCAAGGATGTCTCCTATATCTGATACTTTTTTTCCCTTTATTTTCATGATATATACTATATATGTTATTTGCTTTAGATTGTATTTTAATTCTTGTAAATAGGTTATGTAGATATCTGGGGGAGATGGCTAATGAATTTATTTTTTAATTTTTCCAAGGCTAGACAAGTTTTGTGTGATAGAATTTCATTATATTTTTTTATTTAATTCCTCTATTTTTTTTTCACTTCTAGACAATTCTGATTCTTTTTAGATTTTGCTGTCAGGAGTCTGGTTTGCAACTCTAATGATTCAGATTCCCACTCTCTGACTTTGTTTTTGTACCAGTTAAGGGTCTTACCAAATAAATACGGTTTTAATGAGTCCCAAACCATGACTCTACTGATTTCTGTTGTATTACTAATTTCAAGAAATAATTGTAGTTCTGACAACATTCAGGGTCTGAATTCTTTAATTTTTGTGATATATGATGGAATTCTAGTTGAGAGGATTAAAGGTTTAAACTCTATTTGGAGCTTCATTATCAAAGAGTCATGATCTGAGAAGGGGCATGGAACTATTGAGAAGTTGAGGATTTTTGTTGTAAATCTTGAACTACGAATACTTTGTCTATTCTGGTTTGTGTTCCAAATCTATGGTCTTTATGGGAAAATAATAAGGATTTATCATCTTTTACACTAAAAGTATCTATTAAATAAAATGAAGCAATCCATCTTTTTAAGGATTTTGAAATAATTGCTATGCAAAAAGACTTCTTGGTGGTTTCAGAAGCTTCTAAGGTACAATTAAAGTCTCCTCCCAGTATAATATTTCCTTTATAATTATTGGAAATAAAATCTAGGTGTTTTTTAACCATTCCTGCTCCAATTCCTGGGAACCAATATAGATAGCTAAGGTCCATATTCTGTTATTAAATTTAATTATAACAAATGCTAGTAGACCTTCTTTGTCTTCATATTTATAAATAACTTTTGGAGTGATTATGTTTTTCTTCCAGAGAATTGATACTCCTTTTGTCTTTGTTCTATAGGAGGATTGAGCTAAGACTGTATAATCCTTAGGGTTCCAAACAAAGCTATCATTAGTCTTAAAATGCATTTCCTGGAGAAATACTACTTGTGCTTTATTTAGATTTAAATATTTTAGTAAGTTTGATCTTTTATTTGCATTATTTAAGCCATTAGTATTTAATGATAAGAATGTTAAATCCATTTCAAGTTATTGTTGGAAGAAACTTTTTGTTTCTTTTTTTATTTTGATTATAGTAGTTATACCATATTCTCTGATAACATTGAATGTTATTTTTATGTGTGTAAACTTGGGAGTGTAATTTAATGTTCTTTCTTCTTTACAAATAAGTAGTGTAAAATTCTGGTCAGGCTTTAAAAAGTACTTCTATAAAACATTAAGTCATTCCTAATCCAAAAGATAAAGATAGATCTATCATATTATCACTCATACCTTTAACCAACAATATCAACTGAGCTCCATATGTTAAATTATTATATGGAGAATTTTCTTAAAAGAGATATGAAATTATATATTATTCTATTATTGTTCTATAGTATTTTATATATCAGGATGGAATGTTAGTAGTGTAAACAATTATTAAGTTGACTTAGAAAATATCCAGTATTTAGTTACCCTTAACAGATCCCAAATATGTCAGATATGTCATTTTGGATAAATTAAATGCAACAGAGGAGCATAAACTAAATATGCCAACAACAAATAGATTATTACTAAAATAATTTGACTAAAAGGACTCTACAGGAGACAATGAGTGATTACCAATGAAATATGAATTTACTGTAGGTGTACTGTCTTCCTTTACTTTCTCAATCTTCAGCTCACCAACTTCAACTTACATTTATGAAAAGACATGGCTTAACAGTGGTATCCTGACTCTGAGTAGAGGCGCACTACATTCTAGTGTGCAGTGCTTTTACATATTTATAGATTTACAAAGCAGAGTCTAAGAATGAACTATGATCACCCTGACAATTCCCATCCTGCATAGGGCACCTCCTGCTTCCAGAATGGGTAATCACATCAGGTCTAGAATGAATGCGAAGGTACCTATATAGTAATCAAGACTTACCTTAGGTAAGTATTAATTATATAGTATTTAGAGCATCGTAGAGAGTTCTCAGAGCAGTTAGAATACTCTTAAGCCTCTCCTCTACGGGGGTCAACCACAGAGGAGGAAGAGACGGAATCAACGGAGGAGATGATGCTTCCTCCAATAATGGGACCTACAGTTCTCACTCATGGGTTGGGGAAGACAGAACGGTCGACACCAAAGATTCTTTTGTGGCTCCATCCACCATAGCATTTCCTCCTTGCAACGCCTTGTAAGGTGTATCATGTGGTTGAGTGGGTGGGTTAACAATGACCATTGTGTGGAGAGGAGCCACTGCAAAATTCTCATGTGTAGTCTCTCCAGTGGTACCAAAGTAATGGCAGCTGCCATGGAGCCCAAGAGTTGCAGTACAAGATGCGCTGGTACAAATGTGTGAGGCAGAAGGACTTGAATTTGGTGTCCTATTTTCAAACGCCTGTGAGGGGGGAGAGAAGCTTGGCAGGATGTTGTGTTGAAGACTGCTCCAATAAACTCCAGTGTCTTTGTTGGAGACATCTGAGATTTGTCTTTGTTGATTGTAATCCCTAAGCGGAGAGCAAGATCTTGAGTGTAAGAAAGGCTTTGAACTAGGAGATTCCTGGTAGGAGCAGTAAGGAGCCAGTTTTCTAGATAGAGAAACACCTGGAATCCTTGTAGTGGAAAATGAGCTACCACAACTGCCATACATTTGGTGAACACTCAGGGGGCTGCTGAGAGACCGAATGGCAGTGCCCTGAACTGGTAGTGATTGGCTCCCAGCCAGAAGTGGAGAAACCTCCTGGAGCAGTGATCCATCTTTATATGGTAGTACGCATCCTGTAGGTCTATAGAACCCATCCAATTGTCTCTCCCTAGGAAGGGAAGAATGGACTGTACTGTGACCATCCAGAATTTTTGAGGTTTGATAAATTTGTTGAGTAGGCTGAGATCCAGGATTGGTCTCCAGTCCCCTGTCTTTTTTGGCACTAAAAAGAATCTCGAGTAAAACCCAGATCCTGTCTGCTCTGGTGGGACTGGTTGGATGACCCTTTTTCTTAGCTGTTTTTCTATTTCTACGGCTGCTAATCCCCTCTGATTGGGTGGTACATCGGGGATTCATTTGACGGGTCTGGGAGTTAGGTCGAAGGATTTGGTAGCCTCTGGATATTATTATCTGCACCCAAACATTGGTAGTAATAAGATGCCAGGCTAGTAGATGCAGAGAGAAACGACCCCCGACTGCTTCCAGAGGAAAGCAATTGGGCAGCTACTCAAGAGCACTGGTAGGGTCTGCCAGAGAAAGAATCTCTGGCTCCCTGGTTAAGCGGACCCCCTCTACCCCGAAAAGGGCATCTTTCATATGAGTAGACCCTTCTGCTCGGGGGGATTGCTCACCACGAGTGTCATGAAAGGATCCTTGGGATTTCTTGAACCATATCTTTCCCCCCTTATGGTTCCTGGAGTAGGGTCTCTGGAGGTTGGAAAAATGTATGCCCACAGCAGACAAGGTCTTTCTGTCTTTCTCACTGCGTGCAAGTGTGTCACATACCTTGGGACCAAAAGTGCAGATTTGTCAACAGGCACATTAATGAAGGAAGATTTAAAAGGGTCTTTGAAATCACACAACCGCATCCAAGCATTACTTCTCATGACAACACTAGATGTGGCCGCTCAGACTGCCCCCTCAGCAGTGTGAGATATCAAACGCATCGAGGAGCTTGATATGGATTCAAGGGTAGCTAGCTGTGAGGCGACAGTGTCACGCACCTCATCAGGCAGAACCCCCAACAAAGAGGAATCCATTTCAGAGATTAAGTCTCTTTGAAGGTGAGTAAAGTGCACCAGATAATTCAATGACCAAATGGAGAAGGTCGCTGAAGCATAAGTCCATTTCCCCAGTCTGTCCATGATCCGGGATTCCCTATTTGGAGGATGAACAGTGGAACTATCTTCTGCCAATTCCCTCTTTGTGGCCACTGCCATGACCATAGAGTCAACTGTCAACTGCTTGGATGAGTGGGGCTGGTCTTCGGGTGTAGATAAAATTTTGTCCGGCCTCCAGAGGACAGGTTCTACATTGTCCGTGGCCTTCCAGGCATGCTGCACAATTAGTTTAACTAGATCATTTTCTGGTGGAGTCACCCAGGAAGTAGATGGGTGAGTACGGAAGGCCTGCCGAAACACCGGTTCCTCAGAAGAAGGGTTAGAGGACTTCCATTCCCCCCGCTGTTTGAGGATTTTGAGAATGTCTCTGAATGAAACATCATCTGGGAGAGAATGAGGGGACCCTTCCCCTTCATCACAATCAGTGTCTTCTGTGATAGATTCTTCTGGGGGGTCAAGGTGCTTCCTCTTGCATCGTTTCTTCTGGGGTGGCTCTCCAGTGTGATCTTCTTAAGAGGATTTCGGAGAAGGGGTTGTCTTCATAGGGGGTTCTGATACTGGTATCCTAGGGTCTGGTTGTGAGCCTTCAGAGTGAAGGGCCTTATCCATCACCTCTGCAGAAGGAGAACCCGAAACTAATTCCAGTTGAGGGGTGATGAGAGTACTGGGAACTGTCAGAACCGTGGACATAGATGGTACCAACGAGAAAATAGGTGCCGGATTAGGTACCAAGATATGGACAGTCCAAGCACCAGTCCGAGAAAGCATCGGCTCCATCATAGCTGATGCTGCAAGGGAGATGGGTGCTGACAGGGAAGGCACTGCTGTCAGAGCCGAGATGGTATGTACCAAAGTGGGAGCTGGGGGGATAAGCAGGGGAAGATGAGATAGAAGATTCCAAGCCAGGGGGGACAGGAGGTCTAGGTGGTATGGGCAATCCCCTAGCTACCAGAAGCTGGTCCACAACCCGTACTAGGTCTAGTTCAGAAATACTCCTAGTGGATCTAAAAGAGGCTGCAGAAGGGGAATCAGGTCTTTCTAGAAAGGGACTGAACCTCTGCCCCAAGAAAGGATCATAAGTAGGAGAATATCTAGTCCTTGGCATGAAATAAGGTTTTGGAGCCAATGGAGCTGAAGAAACTGATGGCACCATGGCCGGGGATGGCACCAAGACATGTGCAGTCATCGAGGTCCATGGAGCTGAAGAAGATGTCGGCACCATGGACAGGGATGGTGTCAAAGTATGTACAGTCATTGGAGCCCATGGAGCTGAGGAGGCTGTCGGCACTGTGGACCAGGATGGAGCCGAGGCATGAACAGTCATTGGGGCCGATGAAGGAACCAAAGACAGCACCAAAGTCAGTGGTGCTGTGTTTGGAACTGAGATAGGAGTGAATACTATGGTCGGCACTGAGGGAAAGGACACAGATCCTAGTGCTGAAGAGGTCTGTGCTGAGTGCGCCTGTGAAGCACTGAACAGACTCGGTTCCCTAACTGACGGAGATGCAGGGACTGAGTGACTCCATTTTTCCTTATATTTTTTGGTCTTAGGAGGGGGTGAGACTTCCGACCCAGATAGAGCCTTCGAGAAAGGTATCTTGAGTAAACCTTTTAAGATAAGTTTATTCTTACGTTCTGCTAGTGTCCGATTAGAAAAACCAGCACAAATGTCACAATCAGCTTTCAAATGATCCACGCCCAAACAGAAGACACAACAGACATGTGTATCCTAGTTAGGCATCTTATGTCCAAACTTGTCACACTGTTTAAAACCCAATTTAACTTTGTCTGACATGGTAAAAGGAACAATACTATCCTGTAGAAAAAGGTTTTTAAGGAATACCACCAGTAAAAGAAGCCTGTCAAATACAGGAGAGAGGGACAGTCAAAAAAGGTAAAATTTTAAATTACCAAAAAAAAAAAAAAAAGGGTAGGAAATAGGCCTAGGTTATAGGCGACAGTGAAAAAAGACTAAGTTGACTAACATTTTTGAAATTCAGAAGAAAAACTGTCATAAAAACAACAAATTACTACTTACCTTGAGAGAGATGGCTAAACACGTCTGACCAGGAATGTGGCAAACGGGATCTGACATATATAGGAGAGAGGCATTGTGGGTAGGTTCTTAGCTGAGAGTTTTTGGCTTGCACGAGCTGGGAAACAGCCATTTCAGTTTCAAGGAAGGAACCGATGTCCTATATGTAAAGTATGCATAAAGATTTACAACTTCAGATACTTCACTTCTCTTAACCAACAGTACATTTGTCCCTCCTTTTTTTTATGTATTTGTTAATACTAAAAGGAAATAATTCAAAGGACATATGTACATGAATGGAACATTTCAGAGTTAATCACGGACATGTCCCCAATCCCAATAAGCATAACAGTGACTATCATTAATCTAATAAATATTGTAATAACAATTAATTAAGTTTACTATTCCTGCGTGTGTGTTCTTGACAGCCTTGTTTTTAAGTGAAATTTTTGCCAAGGAAGTTATGTATATACATCTCTTATATATTGTGTTAGTTTCTTTAAGGATTAAAAGGTTGTCTGAGTACATGAGACAATTGTTACATTGTCCTCAGGATGCCTATATCTACCGAGTTGGCCACAGAGACATTAGAAAATTGCAAATCCATGTTGTCGGGACCTATATTAGGGTTAGGCTATTATTGTTTACGGACTTAGTTTTTTTAGGGATCACCTGTGTGCTGTCTAGGGTTAAGGCTATCTGTTAGACAGTTCTATTTTATTTTATTTATTTAGAGTCCAGAAATATCAAGGCAGCACCGGCAGAAATCCAAACTTGGATAGTTTTCTAAGTACTCTCCAACACAGTTTCTTCAGCCAAGGGCTTAGTTTATTCACAAACAGATAAAAACCAGTAAAACAGGTGAGCGCTTTCACAAACCACCTGTTTGCTTCATCAGACCATCCCATTGACTCTCCCATCACCCCCTTTAATACTCACAAAATCATGCTCAAACTAATCAATCACATATCACAACCAAATGCCTTCAAAATTTAAAGCACCATCTGTCTAATAATAATACAAGTGATATACACTAAAACCTTGGCATACATACATATAATACATAAAAAATAAATCCACACACACACACATATATATATATATATATATATATATATATATATATATATACATGTAAATATTTAAAAAACATGAATATCTGATATAGAACAGGGGACTTATTTCAACAACATGCTATTCTTTAGTTTAGGGGTAATTACTATATGCTTGTTCAACCCCTTTCCCAAATGTGCCCCCAGATTCACGATCCATTTAAGTTCCTTCTCTTCTGTTCTGCCACTGATATTACCCATCCTAACATCCTCCTTGATCAATTCCAATACACTAAGCCTAAGTTGGTGGTCAGCTCCATATGTTAAAACGTGCTTAGCAATAGCACTATAGTTCTGTCCTCTCTTCATACAATACATATGGTGTCTAATACGTTCCCTCAAACGTCTGTTCATTTTACCCAAATAAAATGCTTTACACCATATACAGCGAGCAAGATACACTAAATTTTTACTGTTACAGTCCGCATCGATCAGAACAGTATATCTTCTTGCTGTATCAGGGTGTTCAAATACCAAATCCTCAGAGATATATGCACAAAAATTACAGTTATTATATCTTCTGGTTCCCCCACCATGCATGTAAGCCTTTACATCACTATTACTTCTTGGATAACATAGTCTCTGTTTGAGTGATTTACTATTCCTATATACCATGTGGGGTTTCTCACCAACTAAATGTGCTATCTCACCATCAACCTGCAGGACATGTCAATTTCTTTCCAATATTCCTTTCAACACCCTATTATCACTAGTATATGTGAACATAAATGTTACATTATCAAAACTCTTATTCCATTTGGTGCTATTATAACCACCAGATGAATAATAAGGCTTTGTTCTATTCACCCTAGTATCCCTAACATAATTACATGCCTCCATGATATCATTTTCACTATAACATCTTCCCTTAAAATCATGTTCCAGTTGTCTAAGTTCTTGTTCAAAGTCACCATTTCTATCAGCTAGCCTTGAGCACTTCATAGTTGCCCTCTCAGCACTTTATGAAATATGTGCTGTGGGTGCATCCTCATTCTGTGGACATAAGTTGCTCTCTGGCATTTCTTCTGATATCGATTAGTGTGCACAAAACAATCATTGTCCACTGTAAACTTGATGTCCAGGAAGTCTATTTCCTTCACTGAATGCTTACCAGAAAATTTCAAAAAAGTGCTACTTCTATTAAGATATTCAATAAACATCAATGGATCTACCTCTTCACCCTCCCATAAAAGGAAAAGGTCATCCACAAATCATCTATACAATTGTAGTGAGGCTAATGCTAACTCATGTCCAAAGACATTACTAGTTTCCCACTCTGCCATTTCTATGTTGGCATAGCTATTGGCACATGGTGTGCCCATAGCTATGCCAGACACTTGTAGGAAGTATGCACCATCAAAAACAAAGGCATTGCTATCCAATACCAGTTCCAATAAGTAACAGATCAACTCAATCTGTTTTTCCTAATAAATCTTATTTCGAATTAAAAAACCCTTTACCATTTCTATTCCTTCACCATTAGGAATTATTGTGAACAATGAGTTCACATCCAATGTCACCATAATGGTATTTTGCTTTATAGCTGTTCACCTAGTATAACTAAATAAATCTTGTAAAAATTGTTTACTATCACTAAAAATATATTCACGTTTCTTCAGTGCTGGTCTAAGCTGCTTATCAATGTAAATGGATAGTGGCTCAGTCAGCCAGCCGCCACCTCCTACTATTGGCCTGAATGGAGGTTTAAAGGATCCTTTTGTATCTTAGGCAAACCTTGGAATGTAGGTACTAAAGGGTGTTCAACCACAAAATATCTAAATAACTCCTTGGTAATTACCAAGTTATTCACACACTCAACAAGTGCATTTAACACCCTTTCATGCAAAGTGCTGATCATCCTTTTATCAATACATTTATACACTTTAACATCTCTTAACATGGCATTCAGTGTAGACAAATAATACAGTATATTCCTTACAACAATTAAACTGCCCTTGCCCGCTGGGCGGATCACAATAGACTCATCTGATTCCAAGTCTTTATGTGCTTGTTTTTCAGTACGTGACAAATTGTCAAACCTATTTTTAATACCTTTATTATTACTTTGAAAGAACTCATAAACTTGTTGTTCATATAACTTATAAAATATATCCAACACTGGGTGACACTGGGGGTTAAACACACTAGGTTTCCTAAAGATAAAACTATTACCGTTAACAGATGTGTCATTAAATAACATTTTAAGTTGTACATTACGCGTGAAAATTTTGATATCTACTAACACATCAGAAGTTTGAGCAGGTCTAAAAGAAAGTCCTTTACACAAAACAGAACGCTCAGTTTGTGTTAAATATCTGCTAGAAATGTTCCAAACTAAGTCTGTTTCATTGTTTTCCACATTGTCTCTATCGTATTGGCTCCCTGGTTGTCCATTTTCCTCCTGTTCTTCCCTCGATACTCTCCGTTGTCCATCGATTGCTTCCTCTTCATTCTTATCGGTAATGTCAGCGAAAAAAATGGTTCCCTGATCACCATCACAGTTTTCGGTATAATAACAGGACCTGGATCCACTCTCCTGGCCTCCATAGATGAACACATACTCGCAGCCTCTCCAGCAATGGGCATGGTATAAAGAGACACTTCCTCCATCGATTGTGATTGGACACTTTCCACCACATGGTCAGTCACCACAGCAACAACACTGTTTGCTGTATTCATTCACACTTTATTCAGAGGTTTAAATGCGGACTTAGTTAACTCATTTTGTTGAATCCTGGTCCGAGGCCACATAAAAACACAGCCTCCCTCAAAGTCCTTAATGTCTCTTTGTATTTTGCTCCACTTTTGTTGCAGGAGCTTCCTCTCATAAAAATGGACCTGTACAACAAGAGATTTTACACATATATCATTATCTGCATCATTTATTATGGCACACATAGCTTCATATTGCCCTTGTATTTTTGCAGCCAGCTGTTCCTCTACAGGGCGAAAATAGTCTATCAGCAAACACATGTATGCATGGCTAGTGCCTAAATTAATTTTTTGCCACTTGGCCAACAGTTCTGGGTGGTGTCTCCATAGGTGGGCATAGTAAAGACTCTCAACCCTCGAGGTACAATTTTCATAGCATTGCAGGCCTTAAAATGCAAATGCTGATATTGCAGCCATTTCAATTGATACATATCATTTTCCATAGAGCTTAAAGTCTCTTGCAGACACCCCATATCATTAGCACTCAAACTCTCTTCTTTCTCAAATACTGAGGCATTGTCCATCAAAAAAGGATTATTATTCATTTGTATAAATCTAATTACAAAGTCTCTTCCACACCCTGAAGATCCATTATTCAACTCATTGGTAAAAACATTTCCTTCTGCCATGTTGTGTGGAGACACCAAAATAAAACGCTAAATGAACCACAAACCTCCAGTACTCAACAGCTACCAAATAGATACAAAAATAGTGAAATAGTGTCCAGAAATATCAAGGCAGCACCGGCAGAAATAAAAACTTGGATATTTTTTCAAAGTACTCTCCAACACATTTTCTTCAGCCAAGGACTTAGTTTATTCACAAACAGATAAAAAACGTTAAAACAGGTGAGCGCTTTCACAAACCAACTGTTTGCTTCATCAGACCATCACATTAACTCTCCCATCACTCCTTTTAATACTCACACATCACAAAATCATATTGGGAGGGTGGCTTAATGGTTAAGGTGTTTGCCTTGCAAACACAAGGTGCAGGTTTTGAGTCTCACAAGGGAAAATTGGCTAGGCTTAAAATGGCTCGCAAGGGCAGTTAGCTTAGTACTAATCTATGAACCTATGAACATAAACTAACCAATCACACAGTACAACCAAATGCCTTCAAAATTTAAAGCACCAACCATCTAATAATGCAAGTGATGTACACTAAAACCGTAGCATACATACATATAATACATAAAAAATACATGTACATACACACACACAAATATATATATATGTATTTATATACATACACACATGTAAATATTTTAAAAACATGAGTATCTGATATAGAACAGGGGACTTATTTCAACAACGTCCTATTCTTTAGTTTAGGGGTAATTACTATATGTTCGTTCAACCCCTTTCCCAAATGTGCCCCCCAGATTCACAATCCATTTAAGTTCCTTCTCTTCTGTTCTACCACTGATATTACTCATCCTAACATCCGCCTTGATACTTCCTCCATCGATTGTGATTGGACACTTTCCACCACATGGTCAGTCACCGCAGCAACAACGCTGTTTGCTCTATTCATTTGCACTTTATTCAGAGATTTAGATGTGGACTTAGTTAACTAATTTTGTTGAACCCTGGTCCGAGGCCACATAAAAACACAGCCTCCCTCAAAGTCCTTAACGTCTCTCTGTATTTTGCTCCACTTTTGTTGCAGGAGCTTCCTCATAAAAATGGACCTGTTCAACAAGAGATTTTACATGTATATCATGATACAGTAAGAATATATCCTGTTATGGTCGATGCAGACTTTAACAGTAAAGATTTAGTGTATCTTGCTCGCTGTATATGTTGTAAAGTGTTTTATGTAGGTAAAATGAACAGACGTTTGAGGGAACGTATTAGAGACCATATGTATTGCTTGAAGAGAGGACAGAACTATAGTGCTATTGCTAAGCATGTGTTAACATATGGAGCTGATCACCAATTTAGGTTTAGTGTATTGAAATTGATCAAGGAGTATGTTAGGATGGGTAATATTAGTGGTAGAAGAGAAGAGAAGGAACTTAAATGGATCGTGAATCTGGGGTCACATTTGGGAAAGGGGTTGAATGAACATATAGTAATTACCCCTAAACAAAGAATAGGAGGTTGTTGAAATAAGTCCCCTGTTCTATATCAAATATTCATGTTTTTAAAATATTTACATATATATATATATATATATATATATATATATATATATATATATATATATATATGTACATATGTTTTTTATGTATTATATGTATGTATGCTAAGGTTTTAGTATACATCACTTGTATTATTAGATGGTTGGCGCTTTAAATTTTGAAGGTATTTGGTTGTGATGTGTGATTGGTTAGTTTGAACATGATTTTGTGATGTGTGAGTATTAAAGGGGGTGATGGGAGATTTAATGTGATGATCTGATGAAGCAAGCAGTTGGTTTGTGAAACTACTCACCTGTTTTACTGGTTTTTATCTGTTTGTGAATAAACTAAGCCCTTGGCTGAAGAAACTGTGTTGAAGAGTACTTAGAAAAAATATCCAAGTTTGGATTTCTCCTGGTGCTGCCATGATACTTCTGGATTCTATTTCACTATTTTTGTATCTATTTGGTAGCTGTTGAGTACTGGAAGTTTGTGGTTCATTTAACGTTTTACTTTATTTATTTATTTATTTATTTATTTATTTATTTATTTATTTAACATTTGTTTACCAGGATAACCAGCTGGACAGCTAGTGTCCTTTTTCAGAGTAGCACTGGGGAGAAAAGCTCCAGACATTATAGAAAGTAAAGTAATGACAATAATCGCCCTTAGTATCTACTACTTCCCTTGGCTGCTGTGCGCTCCTGGTTCCAGTGACCTTACTGCTCTACTTCACTCTCTCCCAAAGTTCCAGGCTCCTCAATTTGCCTATCCTGTACTAGGAGTCAAATCTTACTACTGTCTCATCTAACTACCATATATCTCTGTACCCTTCCAAGAAAGGAAGCCAGAAATTACTTCCCTCTCTCCCAAAGTTCCAGGCTCCTCAATTTGCCTATCCTGTACTAGGAGTCAAATCTTACTGCCTGATGTAAAGGATCCCAGTAATAACCTCCTACTGTCTCATCGAACTAGCATATATGTCTGTACCCTTCCAAGAAAGGAATCCAGAAACTACTTCCCTCTCTCCCAAAGTTCCAGGCTCCTAAATTTGCCTATCCTGTACTAGGAGTCAAATCTTACTGCCTGACATAAAGGATCCCAGCAATAATCTCCTACTGTCTCATCTAACTACCATATATCTCTGTACCCTTCCAAGAAAGGCCTGGCTATTATGCTTTTATTGTAACTACTACTTTCTAGCTGTCTAGGTTCATAGGTTCATAGGTTGGTACTAGGCTATCAGCCCTAGGGCCTATACAAGCCTATCCATAACAATTCCCTGGCTATTTCTTCCCACACTATTTACTTCCCTGGACCCCTGTCTAGCAGGGCGACTGACATGATCCCCGGGGTGAATTTCCTTTCTCCCATCCAGTCATCAAGGTTCCTTTTGAAGAGAACCAAAGAGGCACTCTGCTTGACATGTATGGGCAATCTATTCCAGAGTCTGTGGAGTCTCTGGGTCAGGAACCTATCCCTCCAGCATGTTTTGTTTATTGTGATGACAAGGTTTAGATCCCTGGAGCGTGTGGCTCTGAGGGATTGGGATTTCTTTAAGTGTAGCATGTCCAACAGCTCTGGGTTTGACATAGCCTTGTATGTTAAGCAAAGATCGCCTCTGAGTAGACGATATGCGACAGAGTATAGCTGGAGTTTTTTAAGGCGGTCAGCGTAGGGCATCTGCTTTAGGCCTGTGATTCTTTTAGTGAGGTATTTCTGCGGCCTTTCCAGTTGTTGCAGATGTCTTGAGAGGTACATACCAAATGGGGCGTTGTATTCTATATAGGTATAGCAGGAGGGGCTGAAATGGTACAGTGTACGATAAACAGAGACAAGAGTAGGTCTAGGCTAAGGTACACTTCCTAACTAGTATAATTAGCAGCCATATCCCCTCACTACCCTCTGTCATCACTATCTCTCTGTCCATTTGTTTAATATTTTCAAGCCTGTTATTATATGTCTTCCAGTATTCCAGTTAAGCTATCTTCCCATATATAGCTTTTAATCAAAATAAAATTTTACAAGTATATCCTTTCCAGCCACTAGGTGGTGTCCACACCTAGTCCACCTTCCATAGGGCTATCCCACTGCCTTAGATTTTACCCCTCATATTTATCATTACCTTCTCCAAAGTAAAGCAAAGTCTCTTACTGACACCACTACTGCTTGCCTGGACTCTATCCAGACCATCAAACTAACTCTCCTACAAGAATTAGCCTTTTACTGATTGTTTTCTTTTTTCTTTAGCCTAGCCCTACTCTTGTCTCTGTCTCTATATTTCATGACTAGGAGTAATCTTTCTCCCCTAACTTCCTACATATTTTTACCTGCCCTATTTCTCATGTCTGAATAGAAATTATCTCTTTTTCGCTATCTCCTTACTCCTTTTTCTAGGCTACTTTATTTCCTCATACCTGCTCCTACTACCTAGTTTATCGTACACTGTATCATTTCAGCCCCTCCTGCTATACCTGCATCAACAAGCAATCTCCTCCCCTTTTACCTGCATCTACACCTACTCTCCTCCCTTCCTCCCTCCCTTACCTCATATCCCTTTTAACCCTTTAAATATTGTTGTTCCTCATGGCACCATCCCTTAGTATCTACTACTTCCCTTGGCTGCTGTGCGCTCCTGGTTCCAGTGATCTTACTGCTGTGAGTAGAGAAGTGTTGTTTTACAGACTTGTGTTTATCAAACTGCTGAAACAAATATGTATCTTGTTTAATAGCGTTTACGTACTGTTGAGACGCAGACTGTTTTTTTCTGTAAATTATTCTATAGAGGTTGTGGATGTTTACTGTACAGGTTTGCTATAACCGTAACTTTAGTGTCTTTCACAACTGTGTCATCCACGTGGCGCCACTAGCGTTTACCGCTTTTCTGCAAAGAAATGCTTTAGAAGTAGAACGCTAATCCTTACTAGAACAAATACATCTAGGAAAGATGTTTATGCCTAATTGAGGCCTGCTGGATCTAGATACTATTTGAATTTGCTGATATTACTGTTTTTTTGTATGGAATGCTTCAGAGGTAGAACGCTAATCCATACTAGAACAAAGTCGTCTAAGAAAAGCATGCATGATTATTTTAAGCATGCTGGATCTACATATTATCATAATCTGCCCAGTGAATCTTCAGGGATCTAATGCTTGAACTACCTAGATCATTTAAAAGGCATTACGTTGCTTGAATGCTTGTGATTTTCACAACTTGCCCAATGAATGTTTGCTTGTCTCAGCCTGATGAGAGTAGTGAATACCGAAGTTCTCCTGAGAATGCTCAGAGGCTGAACGCCTGGGCGAATCTAGATTGCGGATTATTAAAAAGCATCTTGTTTGCTTCTAGCCTACATGAAAGACTAAAACTTGCATTAAACTAAGGTTAATTTCTCAAGGTTGTTGCTGAACTTTGATGCTCCTTATTTCTAATTGGCATGTCCTTTACTAGTGCGTCACTCTCATGGAGCCAGTACAGGTCACCATAATTTAATCAGTGAATCCTCAGCAACAAAAAGCTAGAAATAGCCAGTACTACGATCACTAGGATTTGGGATGTTATGTTTGCTTATTATGCCTTATAATTCAATTATCTATCAAAACTAACTTAAAAGACCCACCTAATAAACCTATACTTAACCTAGCTATTACACTGTTCTAAACAGTGTATTTTGTTGTGACCTAGCACATTTACGGAATTTTTCAATAGAAAACAGCATCCACTCTTATACTGGTGCACATTTAAGAAGTTATCCGTATATGTCTGATAAGAAGAATGTTTTTCTTTTTTAAAACTATTATGTAATGTCCAGAATTGCCTGGTAGCAGCAGCATTTCCAGCTCATGCTGTGACCTGCTTTGTTAAATGTTATATTTATGAGTTAACATATCTGTACAATGCTAAGTATGCTAAAATTGCATTACTCAACTGTTTTATTAATACTGTGTACCCTATGTACAGGTCTTTTTATAGCTTCTTCCTAGAATTCTTGCCTAAATACACCGACCTAGGTAACTTGATCTGACAGCTAGCTGACCTGCTATACTATTATTTTTTTATTACTGCATTACAGTCTGAATTTATATAGTATGTTGTCCTATTTCCCTAACACTTTATGCATTCTCTAGATTTCTGAAGACTTTCTTTTTTGCTCTTCACTACAGCTACTTCCCTCTCTCCCAAAGTTCCAGGCTCCTCAATTTGCCTATCCTGTACAAGGAGTCAAATCTTACTGCCTGACGTAAAGGATCCCAGCAATAAACTCCTACTGTCTCATCTAACTACCATATATCTCTGAACCCATCCAAGAAAGGAAGCCAGAAAGTATGTAATTTTCCTAATAGCCTGGCTATTATGCTTTAATTGTAACTAGTACTTTCTAGCAGTCTAAGATACACTTCCTAGCTAGTATAACCAACAGCCATATCCCCTCACTACCCTCTGTCATTACTATCTTTCTGTCCATTTGTTTAATACTTTCAGGCCTGTTATTATATGCCTTCCAGTATCCCAGTTAAGCTATCTTCCCATATATATAGCTTTTAATAAAAATAAAATTTTACAAGTATATTTTTTCCAGCCACTAGGTGGTGTCCACACCTAGTCCACCTTCCATAGGGCTATCCCACTACCTTAGATTTTACCCCTCATATTTATCATTACTTTCTCCAAAGTAAAGCAAAGTCTCTTACTGACACCACTACTGCTTCCCTGGACTCTATCCAGACCATCAGACTAACTCTCCTACAAGAATTAGCCTTTCACTGATTGTTTTCTTTTTTCTCTAGCGTAGCCCTACTCTTGTCTCTTCCTTCTCTGTTTGCCCTGCGGGCTCACTCCGCTCCCCTACCCTACCCTCAATTCCTACCCACCCCCAGAGGTACTACCCTTATACTTCTGTAACCACACCCACATCCCTAGATAACCAATCCAAATAACCAATTATCTATATTCATTGAACATTAACCAAAACCCAATCTCAAAACTTCTATTGCCTAATTATTGGTATTAAGCTACTTACTGTCTAATTAAAATCCCTTCCTTCAAACTTTAAACATAATATTCCATCAGTATGCCTAAACCACATCAATCAGCTCAAGGTAAACTAATGCTCTCTCTTACACTTCTGTTTATCCTAACCATAGCCTACCTGCTAACCACTTATGAGCATCCCAACTTCCCACATTTCTATTACTCTCCTAAGCAAACCTCCAAACTAATCCTTGCCATTTCCACACAACACATACATATAACAGTCTTACCTAACTACCTACTAGTTAGGCATCATCGTATGGCCCACATCAAATGCAACCACTGTAAAAGTAAGAAAGAAACTAACCAACACTACAGCCTCTCAAATCCACTATGTAGGTTAAAACTCCATTCCTTTATAGATGGTGATATTCATCTCAACCCAGGCCCTAAATATAATGTAACCACTCAACCCCAAAGCCCCAGCACCCCTAGCTTAAATATCCTTACAAGCTCTCAAATTATCTTATCATAGCCCATCTTAATGTATGAAGCATAAATAATAAAGTTGCCCACATCCGTGCACTTCTGGACATACATTCATTTGATATTTTATGACATGGCTAAAGCCCACAACACAGGACAATGAAATCATCCCCCCAGGATATGACATCCTGAGACTAGACCGTAAAACCAGGAAAAGAGGGGGGGTAGCTATCCTCTATAAAATAGCATTACAGGTTACTTCTCTAGAATATAAATCTCCACTAGATAACAATTCAGAAATCCTTATTTCTAAATTTCAGCTCAATGCTAATAAATCAATCAACATCATCTGTATCTACCTGCCACCTGGTAATAATATCAACATTCTGGAAGATATCCTTAGCTGGCTTTCTACAAACTTCCCACAAGAAACCATAGTCCTAGGTGACTTCAATATAAACTGGATAAGCTGTAGCTCTGAACAACCTACAATTCAATTAACCTTTATAACTTTTCTCAAAACATAAGCTCCCCAACTCATATAAACATACCCAACAACAAACAAAGCATATTAGACTGGATTCTTATAAATAACCACCAACAAACCTATAAGGTAGGAACACTGCCCGATGACCTTAGTGACCACGCATTGACTTATATAATCAGGCAAAAGACTGATATTCCTAACCCAATCACATACAAGACAATAAAATCTAAAAAATATTTTAACCCCGATCTCTTCCAAAGTGAACTTACTGCTTGTGACTGGTCTCCCCTAAAACATCTCCCAACTGATAAAGCTGTTAGTTACTTTAACACAAAATTCCTAGCTATCCTTGACCATCATGCACCAAAGCAGACTATCAGGAACAAGACTAAACCTGCCCCATGGCTTACAAGGGAAACTAGGCAAAATATCCTATTGAGAAACAAATAGTGGGCTAAATGGAGAACTTCAAAAAATCCTGCAGACCAGCAGATATTTAGACAAATCAGAAATAGTACAAAAAAAGCTATTATCTCAGATAAAAAGAACTTTTACTGCCAGCTACAGCAAACAAATATAAATAAACCACAAATGTTCTGGGCTAGCATTATTATGCTTATTCATCCTGGGCACTCTGCTACTCTTGCCCCACTAGGCACTAACCTTGACAACCCCATACAAACTGCCAATGCCTTTAATTCTTTCTTTACAGAAGCAATCCAATCTCTTGCCAACCAGCTATCTCTAAATAGCTCTAATCTCCCAACCACCAAATTAACTCTCTACATTAATTTCAATTGCAACCAGTCCCAACATCCCTTATCTGCACCCTCATCCAAAAGCTTAAACCTTCCACCCCCTCAGCTGACCAGTTACCTGCTGATTATTTGCAGAAAGCAGCTAAAACCATAGCCTATCCCATTTCTATACTTATAAATAGAACCATTAGTGAAGGAACCTTACTGTCCATTTGGAAAATCTGTCATATTATCCCCCTCCACAAAGGCAGTAATTGTAAAGAATTTTCTAACTATCGTCCCATAGCATTACTTTCACCCTTGGCTAAAATAATGGAAAAGTGTACTCACAAACAGCTAATGAACCATCTAATCCAGAATAACCTTCTTGCAAACGGTCAACATGGTTTTAGACCATTTCATAGTACTACCACTGCCCTCTTATCCTTCACAGACTGCCTTAACAAAAACCGCAACAATAACGCTCTCTTCTCTGCACTATTTATCGATCTGTCTAAAGCTTTTGATATGGTAAACCACCAACTTCTCATAACCATGCTTAAATCTCTTTCACTAGATACCCAAGCAATAAAATGGTTCCAATCTTACCAAAATAATAGGCAGCGGGCAGTACTTTGGAACAATAACATATCTACCCTCCTACCTATTACCCTAGGAGTCCCACAGGGCTCCATTCTAGGGCCTCTCCTATTCTCTATATTCATCAATGACCTACACTTGACAATTCCTCAAGCCACCTGCATACAATACACAGATGACTCCACCTTAATATGCTCTGTGACTACAACACCCGAATTACAAACCTTAACCCAGAATATTCTCTACATAGTCGAAACTTGGTTTCTACAATGATGCCTCCTCCTGAACCCCCAAAAAACAAAACTATTGCTTTTTACCCCTACCATCAAGCTCTCTTCAGTTGACTTCACAGTCATATCTAATAATGGTACTCTCATATCTCCGGATCAAACTACCAAACTACTAGGAATAAAAATAGACAACAATCTTAACTTTGATACTCACATCAACAATACAATAAAAACAGCAAACCAAAAACTAGGATCCCTCTTTAGGATCAGACCCTTCCTCACTCCTTCAGCTCAAACTACTATTGCACAAACCCACCTAACCTCAACACTCCTTTATGCCTCACCTATCTATACTAATCTAACAAAAACAACCTTAACAAACTAGCAATTTCCTACAACATCATTAGATTTGCCACTGGCTTACCTTTTAGAACCCACCACTGTCAAAATCTAAAACAGCTAGGTTGGCTAGAGCTACAAAACCAGCTCCAATTTTTTCAACTGACTGTTGCTCATAAGATCCTGAATCAACCTTCTAAAACCCCAGTATTCACTAACCTTATCACCCCCTACAGCAATCTCAAAACACTGCGGTCATCGAATAAACTACTTGTTAACACTACCAAAAGCAAACAACTCAGCAGGTGACTCCCTTTTCTCTAATTCAGTGGGAAAGAACTGGAACAAACTTCCCTGTGAACTTCTATCATTGCCCTCAACAAAGCTTTTTAAACACAAACTGAAACCATATCTTAGAACACACTGGCTTTCCCCCTGCTCTAACCCTGATTAACCTGTCTCAACTACTAATAGGACCCCTTTTACTTTCCTAATACTTATTTTAAACTTCATTCTAACCAATACTATGTATCTCTCTTTTATGTCAAGCTTGTGTAGATAAGCACAGAGTGTCTGCTGAATGTCCACTAATTTTTCTGTCATTTGTCAGACTTTTTTTTCATTGTGTTTCACTGCTGAAATGACTCTAAATTAATCCATTTGTAACAACTTTATGTATTGACTTTTTTAGTAACGTATTAAAATATTACTTTATTTCCTTTAGAATCTTTAGGTAGTGGAGCTTTTTCACTGCTGAAAGGACTCTGAGAGTCCATTTGTAACAACTATGATTATGTATTTTACTTTATAGTATTGTAGTAAATATTACTGTATTTCCCTTAGAATTTTACACAGTGAAGATTTTCTCCTCGGGCCTCTACTGAAAATGGACATGTATCCAGTTAGACTAGCCCGGTCAACAAATGTAAAATAAATAAATAAAATTAGTTACAAAATATAATATAATATCAAAAGAAAATGAAAAAAATGTATATAGTAGTATAATAAGAAACATGAAGTTATGCAGAAGACTTAATCAGCATAGATAGAAGATACTGTAACAAGCATTTGTCAGATTGTAGTAATATATACAATATGTACAGTAATCATTGGTTGATATACAAGTTGGTGAAAAACCCAGAGCATAAGGGAGTAACAGTAGGGACTGATAAAAGGTTCAGTTAAGGAGGTGGTGTGAATTCAGGGGGGTGGATTGCAGTTACATAAGTGGTTGTTGTAGAGGTAGGTTTTAAGGAGATTTTTGAATGCAAAAGTTTGGTTTGCATTCTGAGGTCAGGGGGCAGGGTGTTCCATATTTGTGCGACTTCATTTGGGAAGAGAGAATTACCTGAGCTATTTTTGCAAGGGATAGTAATGATTAGGGTTTTGTTACTGGACTATAGGGATCTTTTTAAGAAGTAAAAGTTAAGGATGCCAGCCAGGGCTGGGATTTTGTCAAGATAGTATAATATTTGGTGGGCAAGGTTAAGTTGGTGATAGTGTAGTAGATTGGGGAATTCGAGCCAGTGTAATGTTTGTAGGGATTGGCAGTGGTGGAAGCGCGATTTGGCATTAGTTGCGAACCTTGTAATTTTGTTATAACAGGTAGAAAGTTTGTTTTGGTCTGTTTTATTTAGGTTAGTAAGTACTGGGGATGCATAAAGGAGTGTGGACAGGAGGTGTGTTCTAGCAATATCTATTTGTGTCTTAGAGGTAAGGAACTTCTTGCAGCGATAAAGGGTGCCTAGTTTCTTGTGTACTTTGGAGATGGTTATACAGATGTTTTTACTGAATTTTAGTTGAGGATCATTTATGAGACCTAGAAGTTTAGCTTCTAAGACTGGAGAGATTAGTGTCTTATTGGTTGAGTGTATGATGAAGTTGGGATCGCTGGATTTTGGTTGGTGAAATAACGTAAGTTGGGTTTTCTTGGGGTTTAATATTAGCTGTGCCTTACTTAACCACTTTTCTATTTCTGTAAAGGATTCTTGGGCTTTTTGCTGGAGGAACTGGATATTTGGGGCTGAGGAGATCAGGGTTGTGTCATCAGCATATTGGACTATGCCTGTTTTTGCTGTTGCTAATTGTAGTTTATTTGTAAAGATGTTGAAGAGAAGGGGACCTAAAATAGAACCTTGCAGGACACCAAGTGTGACAGGAAGTGGGGGGGGGCATGGAATCAAGCCATTTGACAGACTGTTGGTGGTTGACTAAGTAGCTTTGGAACCAGAGTAGGGAGGGGTGTTGATGTTAAGGTTGGATAGATAGGATAGGAATTTATTATGAAAAACAGTATCAAATGCTTTGGACAGATCTAAGAAGGTAGTGGAGAAGAGGTTGCCTTGATTTCTAAGTGAGTTTATAGTGTTAGTGAAGTTAATTAGGGCAGAGGTGGTACTGTGGGATGGGTGAAATCCATGTTGGGATTTGGAGAGACGATTGTTAGAGAGAAGGTAGGTGAGGAATTGGTGGTGGAAACACTTTTCTAAGATCTTGGATAGGGGTGATAGGATTGCGATTGGACGGTAATTAGAGAGGTTGGTAGAGGGGCCACCCTTATGAAGGGGAATGATGACTGAGGTCTTCCATAAGGATGTGACAGTTTTTCTTTAATAGATCTGTTTATTAGCAGTGAGATGAGGAAACCTATGGCCTAGGATGCAAGTTTAAGGTATTCAGTGGGAAGATTGTCAGCTGCTATGACCTGGTGTTACAGGTTAAAATCCTAAGTACTAGCTTTATGGGTTTGCTACTATACAGGATACTGGTAACTGCCACTGTGCGGTGAACAGTTCTGTGAAACAGTGCCTAATCAGACAGAAAAAAGCTGAAAACTAACTCTCATGCCCTCTAGACAATTGAAGAACTACACTTTGAGCTCCCTGGAATGTTTTTCAACTCAGAAAGACCAGGTAAACACCTTCTACCACAAGATAGATGATCCTGGAACTTCTTAATGTATAATAACAGCAAATGTAGCTCTCAGGTGCAGATTATCACCAAACAACTAAATTCATAATAAGCCCTCTTGCTGATAAAACAATGTCACTTTAAGCTTCCCTGTGTATTTGCCAATTCAGAATGACCAGACTAATTAACTACTGCCCCAAGAATAGCAGTCCAAATCTTCTTAATTTAAAAAAAAAAAACACTTTGGTTAGCCAAAAAGGGAATAGGTACCAACTAGGTGCACCAGGTATTTGTCCCTGTAAACCCCCTTGTGTTTTTCCCAACTTGGATATACTGGGCTGCATTTCTACTCCCACTAGACTTGCAATCCCAGTCTTCTTATTGTAAAAACATAATTTAGTTAGCCAAAAGTGAAAAGGTTTCACATATAAATTAAATAATTATCTACAATAAGTAATTTCCACGTCAAGCCTCCTCATGTGTTTTCTAACTTGGACAGACCAGGCTACCTTTCTACTGCCATTAGAATTACTGTCCCAGTCCTCTTAATGTAAAAACACACTTCAGTTAGCCAAAGTGAAAAGTAACAGAAACAAATCAAGCAACTAGCTACAACAAGTATATCCCAACTTAGACATAACAGACTATCGTTCTTCTGCTACTAGAATTGCTTTAAACCTCCCTGTTTGTTTTCCAACTTGGATAGGCCAGGCTACCCTTCTACTCCCACTAGAAATGTAGTCCCAGTCTTCTTAATGTAAAAACACACTTTAGTTGTCCATAAGTGAAAAGTATCCGAAACAAATCAAATAACTAGCTACAACAAGTAATTCTCACTGAAGCTCGCCTATGTTTATCCTAATTCATACAGATCAAACTACCTTTCTAATGCCACTAGAATTGCAGCCCCAGTCTTCTTAATATAAAAACACAGTTTAGTTAGCCACAAGTGAAAGGGTGCTAGAAACAAATCTAACAACTGGCTTACAAGTAAGTACAAGGTGGTTCAAGGGCAGAAAAGACAGCAATGAAAAGCACACACACTTTCAGGCAAATTCAACATACACTAGCAGTCTAAGGGAAGGGCCTTTCAAATTTCTTATGTCAGTAATCAGTAAGATAAGCAGGGGAGATATGACTGGGAGGAGCCTCTAGGGTCAGGTATACAGAAGATGACATAAGGAGGAGCTTCCAAGCAAGATATACAGTAAGAACAGGCAGCTCAAAATCCTCTAAGTATAAAAGCACAATAAGAATATGGTGGGTGGGTGGAGACCAACTTCAGAAGAGAGCTAGTAAATATACAATAAAATGAGGCCCAATCAGAACACCTAGGCGCAATAGAAAAAAAAAAAACACTTCGGACTATAAAATGCCTTAAATTAATAACTTTTAGACAACATAGTGGTGCAGCAGAGCATTGTTACCTTACATCAAGAGGTTTTCCAGTTCGATTCTCAGCCAGGGTGCCTTCTGTGTGGAGTCTGCATGTCCTCCCTACATTCGTGTGGGTTTCCTCTGGGTGATCCGGTTACCTCCCACGTTACAAAGACATGCATCTGGAGCATTTCTCACCAGCCTCCACTGAAAATTGGCTTAGTTCCAAGTCGGACTTTCCCAGTAACCAAATGTTAAATAAAAATAAATAAATAAAAACTTCAGTAAACACATTATTACAAAACTGATTTAGAATGTAAGATAAGTGCAATATTGTAATTGTAGTTTGAATTTACTTTTCTGTAAGCAAAATCTAGCCCAAATGCTTTGGTTTCAAGCTTTCAATCTCGCAGCAGTCCTGTGATGTTCAAACATAATTTCATTTCTATGTAATTTAATGTCTTTGATTACTTTCATAATATATCAAAACAATGCAGTTGAAGATCGATAAGTGTGCACTATCTGCTGTATATGCAATGTCCCCTACTGTATTTTATTTTTTATTTATTTATTTTTATTTTACATTTGTTGACCGGGAGGATCCGACTGGATGCATGTCCATTTTCAGCGGAGGCCCGGGGAGAAAAGCTCCAAACACATGTGACAAAAAAACATTTAAATAACAGTGTAAGCAATTTTACATACAAAATTAGAGCATGATAAGTTATTCTATCTAATTTATCTAAGATGTAAGAGGATTAGGATAGTAAGGAGATGTAGGAGATTCAGGTGTTAAGGCTGTTAGTCAAGCCTAGAGTAGACTATCCCGGGTTTAGGCAATGGCAACTTCGCATTGAACCCAGATGTGTTTTTAGCTTAGTTTTGAATTGACTTAAAGTAGAGATGGATATAATATCATGGGGAAGTTTGTTCCAAATTTTACCTGCAGCGTAGGTGAGAAGGGAGTCACCAGCAGAGTTATTAGTTTTGAATGTTTGGATTAGGAGACGGTTGGATGACCTCAATGGTCGTGGGTTGTTACAAAGGGGAAGCAGCATTTTGAGTGAAGGAGCATATTCAGGGTTGTATATAATTTTGTGGGTAAGGACTAGTAGGTTGTAAGAGATAAGGTTAGGAAGCTCAGTCCAGTTGAGCTTGGCTAAGTTGGTACAATGATGGGTCCTATATGGTGACCCAGTAACAAACCTTGCAATATGATTGTAGCAATTGGAGAGTTTGTTCATGACAGTTTTACTTATGTTGTGAAATAAGGGGGACGAGTACAGGAGTGATGAGAGAAGGTGAGTCTGGGCGATGGCCATTTTAGCTTGGGGGGTCAAGAAGCTATTTATTCTATATAAAGAGCCTAGCTTCTTATTAATGGTCTTAATCATTTGTTTTACGTGTATATCAAATTTTAGTTTGTTGTCTATGGTTACCCCTAGTAATTTTGTCGAAAGGTCCGGAGAAATTATGGTCCCATCCTTAGCTTGGATAGTAAAGTTGATGGAGCAGGACCTTTTAGTTGGTGGAAACAACAACATTTTAGTTTTTTTTGGATTAAGTATCAAGCGACGACTGGAGAGCCAGTTTTCTATTTTGCTGAAAGTAGACTGGGTTAATAATTGTAAATCTGAAGGGGTAGTACCAGAGCATATTAACGTAGAATCGCTCATGCATTGTATGCAACTGGCATTAGGAATAACTGTATGCAGATCATTGATAAAGATGGAAAATAATAGCGGCCCTAAAATAGATCCTTACGGGACTCCCAATGTATTGGGTAGTAACTTAGAGAGTTTGGTCTGCCATAAAACTGCTTGTTTTCTGCCAGATAGATAGGAACTAAACCATTGTACAGCAATGGTGTCCAGACCAAGTGAAGGCAATGTGTTGATTAGAAGTTTATGATCCACCATATCGAAGGCCTTCGACAGATCCAGAAATAGTGCAGATGAGATATTATTATTGTTACGATGGGTGTTAATGGTGTTAGAAAAGACAAGCAGGGCTGAGGTAGTACTATGGAGGGGTCTGAAACCATGTTGGGTATCAGCCAGTAGTTGGTTGATGATTAGGTGTTGCATGAACTGTTTCTGAACACATTTTTCCATTATTTTTGCTAGAGGGGAAAGTATGGATATGGGCCTATAGTTAGAGAGATCTCATGTATCTGTTTTTCTTGGCAACTGTGATCTCACCTCTCAACTCTACCTATTAGTTATGAAATTCACTCATTTTGTTGCACTGTAGCTGCATCCCTCTCATCTCATTTTGTCAGCATTTCAGTTTCTAAAATCACGTACATGTCTCCCTGAATGGCCATGATTAGTTCTGCAGTGATAGGCTGTTATAATCAGTAGTGTTTGTACAGTAATCTAATGATATTTAACTAAACTTTCATCTCTAACCTCCACATGCCTCTTAATTTATGTATTTCAAGCTGTCCTTGCCTCGTGTTGTGCCATACACTCATGTTAGGTTAAGCTTATTTATGTCCTGTTGTTTGTACTGTGTGCTCAAGTGGGTCTACTTCACTTCACCTAAAACACATTTGACTGACTTTCATTTGACCGAGACCAAATCTCCTAAAGTTCAAATTACAGACAACTCATTTGACTCTGAACCATAATGAATCATAACCTATGGTGGCATATGTATACCAGTCATTATGTGTTATACCCATCTACATGGCTGTTAATATCCATATTGTCAGGCATGGTACACATGTTTTGCACTAAGGAGTTCTGTGTATACCTCTGGACTGTACAGCATGTGTCAGAATGTCCACACATATTGGCCAATATCTCTGCTGCAGTAGACAGGGGCAGTATGTGCTAGCAGCAGTACTTTACTATGATGTCCTTAGGAGTTGGGAGTTGCCTTACAAACACAAGGTGTGGGGGTTTGAGTCTCACAAGGGATAATTGGCTAGGCTTAAAATGGCTCGCAAGGGCAGTTAGCTTAGTACTAATCTATGAACCTATGAACCTATGTCTGTCAGTAGCCAATGGCACACATGTGGTAAGCAGATGTGACCTCCCACACACACCATGTCTGTGAAGACAATCCCAATTACAGTAGCAACAGCATATAGACCTGTAATAGTACACAAATAAAGGTTTTCCATTTCTGCAAATCTGTGTGTGGTGTTTTTTCCTATGACATCTCTGTGGGTATATGTTGCAGGCAATGATTGTCATTTGTATGGGTGGCCCATACAGTGTCCAGTTGTTCACGTGTGAACTGTAGGCATACTGTCCATTCCATACTGTGTGCACCTTCTACATATGTATCTTACTGTACATATCTCTGTGTGTGTATGTGTAGTCACATGTATATCTATATATAGGTAAATGTATATATATATATATATATATATATATATATATATATATGTGTGTGTGTGTGTGTGTGTGTGTGTATATCTGTATCTATATCTGTGTATATGTATCCTGGGGATGTTGATAGCTTCCACATTTTACATTTCCTATGGGAGCCAGACTGTACTGCATGATATGTTACCAATACCAGCCTGACATCATACAGGTGGGATGTAGTATGGGCATCTTGTGCCCATGTCATGTCAGGTCCTGGTTATGGGATCTGCAACACTTGGTAGTGTATTGCAGGGTGGACATGTTTGGCTGTGGGGGGAGGGTATGCCTATTCATATTGTTTGGGGCCTCTCAACCTCATTAATGGTGCACATGGACATATTTGTTTTTGTTAATTTACCATTGCTATCTACAGATGTATACCTATATAGATATATATATCTGCTTACATATATATGACTATGTCCGTATATACCTACATAGATATATATCTGCGTACATATATATACCTTGCTGTGTATATGTAGACATATAGGTGCAGACATATATATGTATTGATGTAGGCATTTGCATGTATATATGTTCATATATATATATATTTATATATATGTATATATTTCTAAATGTACACACGAACATATATATATATGTATATATATATATATATATATATATATATATATGTTGTATCTGTTTAGATATTAATATATTTACACACACACATACATCTAGAGATGCTGGTATACATTCTCTGTACTGTTGCATGACTGGGCTGGATGATATGTTTTTGAAAACATCAGATTTATGTATATTTGTCATGGCTTATTGATAAATCACTTTGTGTGTGCAGGGTCCTGCGTTCAATCCTTGCAGAGGCTGTTTATTTTGTTGCTGGGCAGAACATGGGCCATCGGATACATAGTGATTAAGGCACTTTAAAGCAGTTGTAAGTGGGTTTGCGCAGGTTTGCACAGAACTAAGCGCTGCTAGCTTCCCGTTACAGTTTTGTACACTCATGTAGCTTCTAAATTGCTTAACCTGTGTAGGCAGTGCTTACTCCTGTGCAAACAGGCTTAAACCTGCTTACTGCTGCTTAAAAGTGCTTACTCCCGCTTACCCCATGCTAATTTCTTTAAAAGAAAAGAAAAAGTGGTTGATGGAAAATTGATGAAAAAAGGGGCTCAAAGAGGGAAAGACAGTAGGGAAAATAGCCAGGGATGTGCAGCAAGGGTGTAGGGAAGGTCTATAGCTGTCCACTACAGCAACAGCTGTGCATATGCACTGACTTTGCAGGTAGATTTGGACACTCAAAGCCAAGGGTGGGGGTGAGGACAACAATAATATGTTGCAATGCCAATTAGACCAGATTACATGTGTCCAGTGGAGATGTGTGCAAAATGAGCAGCTATGTATCGGGTGATATTTTTTTGTGGGAACAGATTGCCTTTGTAATTTTATTTTCAGGTGAGAGTGGGATGTTGGGGAGGGTTAGTAGGTATATTTGGGGAGGTAGGTTGGGTAGGTTAACAGACAAAATGGACCAGCACATGAAGGATTGTTCGATTATTTATTATTAAATCTGATTGTAATGGTTCTAAACCATTACAAAAACCAAAAGCAAACCGATTTCGGCTAAAAACAGCCTTTCTCAATGCTACAACATTTAGTTAATGAAAGTTTCCACCATATCCACTTGGGTATATATATATATATATATATATATATATACTGGAGTCCTTAAAGGGACATACACATCTATAACAGACATAGAGATAAATTCTCTCTTTGATGTTTATAATTATTCTATCACATTAACATAAAAAGCAAGTGATACTAATTACCTACATCTAAATATATATGGTGTGTAATAATAAACCATACATATTACTATCCTGCTACCAAGATACAGAAATGTATAAAATTACAAAATACATTCTATTTGAACTCTATTATTCAGATTCATTTAGTCCAGGCCTAAAAAGTTCCAACATTCAATCCATGGACATTAAACAAACTTGTGGCTCAATATTTTCTGAACTTAACAGAAAATGAAAAGCCTACGTTCAAATGTTTGGCACTTGAAACTTTTCAAGGCCTATAAGATTAAAGATATAACACCGAGGGGATTGAGGGTTCGTCTACAACCCCTTGTGGCCAATATTGATGGTGAACTTTTGAGTGAATGGGCAGAGGCCCAGCATCAGGCTTCTATGCATTTTGTTGACTGCCTGTCTAGATATTACGATAGAACTATACACACTCAACTACTAGAGATTCAAACCTTATGTGGGGAGGCTGAACAATTTAGTAAAGAGGGCTTTTACCAACAACATATTTCCGATCTTGCAAAGGATCTAGCTCTACTGGAACAACAGTTGATGAAACGCAAAATCCATAAGTTCAATAGGGATCTTATGGACTATGAGAAAGGTAAACCCTTTGTGAGCCACAAGACAGTTAGATTTAAGGATTACTCAAATACTCACAACATTAGTAGAAAATGACCCAGGTCCATTTTAAGACATAAACAAGTGACATCTGATGCCACTTCTGAAGAAGATACTTCTTCTGCTACGGATGGTGAGGTTTCCTCACGCCAGGCATCCCCAGCGGCTAAAAGGAAACAACCACCCCCTTTAGATCTCAGGGTAGGAGGAGGGGGGGTAGAAAGCACAGATCTAAATCTGGGAAATCCAACCTTACAATGTCTGCTGCAACAGATGGTCAAGTAATTGATAATGTTTTCAACATATCTTCTTTTGATTTGTCTCCTGCACACACAAGCTTACTAAATAAAGGGTTGAATTTTGTTCCCAGTGCATCTGTCTCTGAAACTAATTTATTAAAGGATGTTAACAAATTTTGTAGATTACTGAACTTAAAGTTATTTTTTGCTGATTCGAATAACACTCAAAGATCAACTGAATTTAGATTTGGCAAGTCTACATTTATTCCACCTATGAACAAACACGTCTCTATATTTAGAGATTGTGTAATGAAGGACCTACATACTTCTACTGTGTACGAGCCTACATCTAATAACCTTACTACAGCTGAAAGGAAAGCCTTGTTTGAGCTTAAGGATAATCATGATATAGTCATTACTATGGCCGATAAAGGGGGTGCCATTGTAGTTATGGATTATCAATCATATGCAGAGGAAGCTTTACGCCAATTGTCAGATTCCAGTTTCTATATGGAAATGAGCATCGATCCTACCCCTTCTTTTAAGGGTGAAGTGGATTCTTTTCTAGATTTGGCAGCAGACCAAGGTATTATAAGTGAACAGGTAGCTACACAGCTTAAGGTGGATGAACCAACTCCACAATATCTATATTTGCTGCCCAAAATACATAAGGATCCACTTCATCCTCCTGGTAGACCGATCGTGTCAGGCAGAGGGTCCTTAACAGAGCCTTTGTCATCTTTTCTTACACATTATTTTCAACCATTACTGAAGCAAATTAGATCCCGTATAAAAGATACTACAGAATTTCTTAAGATCATTGAAGATTCCCAACTGGAACCGAATTGGTGGCTCTGTACATTGGATGTGGCCTCCCTATATACAAATATCCCTCATGATGTGGGGATTCAGGCTGTATCATATTGGCTATACAAATCAGACTTGTACTCTACGGGCTTTAACAATTTTTTGATAAAACTGACAGAAATTGTGTTACGTAAAAATATCTTTTACTACAAAGGGAAAGCATATTGGCAAATCAAGGGCACAGCAATGGGGGCATCGTTTGCTCCCATTTACGCAGATCTTTTTATGGGATATTACGAAGCAACATTTATATACGATGTTCAGCATAATATACATATCCAGCATCTGGATATCTGGCGCAGATATCTAGATGACTGTTGGATGGTGTGGCGTGGAGAATTGGACCAGTTGTCTGACTTTGTAACATATTTGAATAACAACTCTTTTGGTATTAAATTTACTGCCAACATTGAATATGATAAGATTGTCTTTTTAGACGTAATAGTTACTAGACTTTCAGACAACACTTTAGCTACCTCGGTTCATCGCAAATTCCCTCAATATAACACATTACTACATGCTCAAAGTTCCCATCCACGCCACATCATCCGTAATATCCCCAAATCCCAGTTTATGCGGATTAGACGTATCTGCTCTTCTGAACCAGATTATGCCAATTGCAGTCTCGAAATGTCACAAAGATTTATTAATCGTGGTTACGATCAACACAATCTTTCTCATATTATGGATCAAACTAATAGGCTTACACGTACAGATCTATTACAATATAAATCAAAGGATAGGGTATCTTCTGTAACAGGTTCTGATTCATCTTTGAGGCTAGTAACTACTTATGGGACTAACACCAACAAGTTTAGAGACATTATCAATCAACACTGGGACATTTTACTATCACATGACTATCTGAACAATATTTTACCAAAACAATGTTCATTTTCCTATCGTAGAGGAAGAAATCTCAATTCATACTTAACCCACTACAAGAGATATATTCTCCATATTCCATATCAAACAACTTTATTTGGGGATGTACTTGTGGGTTGCTTCCCATGTGGCCACTGTACTGCTTGCCAACATATACATAAAACAACTGAGTTTATGAGCAAAAATACTTCTCATGTGTTTAATATCAGAATTTTTGTTAACTGCAGTTCAGATTGGGTGGTCTATTTAGCAAAGTTGCACTTGCTCTGCCTTCTATATCGGCCAGACATCTAGGCCTGTAAAATTTAGAATAGGGGAGCATATGAGTGCTATTAGGAATAAACGGCTAACTAATGCACTGTATAAACACGTTATGGATCACCCATCTGCTGTTTTCAAATTTGCCATTATTGACAGGATTACACTACATAGAAGTTTTAAAGCAGGGTGGTACACCAAACTTAATTACATGGAAAATATGTGGATTATCAAATTGGGTGGACTTTTTAGGCCTGGACTAAATGAATCTGAATAATAGAGTTCAAATAGAATGTATTTTGTAATTTTATACATTTCTGTATCTTGGTAGCAGGATAGTAATATGTATGGTTTATTATTACACACCATATATATTTAGATGTAGGTAATTAGTATCACTTGCTTTTTATGTTAATGTGATAGAATAATTATAAACATCAAAGAGAGAATTTATCTCTATGTCTGTTATAGATGTGTATGTCCCTTTAAGGACTCCAGTATATATATATATATATATATATATATATATATATATACACCCAAGTGGATATGGTGGAAACTTTCATTAACTAAATGTTGTAGCATTGAGAAAGGCTGTTTTTAGCCGAAATCGGTTTGCTTTTGGTTTTTGTAATGGTTTATAACCATTACAATCAGATTTAATAATAAATAATCGAACAATCCTTCGCATGCTGGTCCATTTTGTGTTTCAAACGTTTTTTTGGGACCGCGCACATTGTCTTGCATGCGTGAACTTCTTGGATGCAATTTAGGTTAACAGACAAGACAAACAAGATGCATGCAGGGGTGGTATATGACACATGTGGGGGCAAACACCTTGGATGGGGAGGGGCATTTGGAAGTTGCAAGCCCATGAGCCCCTAAATGAAAACAGTGGGACTGAGGTCCCCACCCATGGGCAGTCACCACTGCACCTTCATGGCCCCAGTGGTGGCTGTGCTGGGGGCTGGGTAGGAAGGGCAGGCTCACCCTCTAATTGTGCCATGTTGCCCTCAAGCTGGCATAGCTCATATCGAATCTCCTTGTCGAGCTCCCTACGCACCATGGCCAGGACCTGATGGTGGGTGACATATACCTCTCTGCCCCCACTCCCAGGGTGGGACCAAGCCCCATCCCCTGCTGTGGTTCCACCCAAAGCTGGTGCAGGGCCAATGGAGGAGGAGGTCCCAGGCTGGGCCCCAGGCATGCTAGTATCCGGTGCCATGGCCAGCTGAGGTTGGACAGGCAGGTCCACTGGGACTGGCCTTCCCGTACGAGCTATGGTGTTGCAGTTTTAAGAAAGAAATTGGTTAGTAATAGTCAACAGCATTCAGGATTAGTTATAACAGCATGTATAGGTATTCCCATTAACCCATGACACCAGATTTACAACAGTTGCAGAGCAAGCAGAACACATGCATATATGGGACAACAGTGGCCATTACAACAGCATGGAGGTTTCATTGATGGCAACAGACCACTAATATGGGAGTATTTTAACATGGCACATGCATAGAACCAAATGTAAATATTTATATACCAGTAGGACATATGTCCCAACAAACGTTTGGTGTGTACACGTACCCATTGAGGTGTGTAATAACATTATTGTAGCACATATAGTGGGGGTGAGAGATAGAGGTCAATTAACAACTAATATATCTCTGTAGTTTACACTACCCAATGTCCTTACTTTGTACAATGGTATGTTTGTAGATTAGTATCCACATGGACTGTGTCTGACGTATAAGCTACACCTCTTTCCTGTTATAGCTGTTGAGGAAATCATTAACAATACCTGACAAGTTCTACACATACTCCCAGATTCCATGCTTGTAGACAAGTATATGAGTGAACTGTGTTGTACCTACAGTCTACACCTCTTACCTGTTATAGATGTGGGGAAATATTTGTTAACACTGCCTGACAAATACTACACATACTCCCAGATTCCATGCTGATGTTATACACATACCTAACAATCCATTATGGGACACACACTCTGGTCAAAGCTTGACAGGATGCAGGTGTTAATGTGACATATTTTGGAATAGCTGTCATACACTTTGGGTGAGATGCTACAATGACAGGTTTGTTTTCATATATATTCTCTTTTTATGTTCAGGTCTGACTATCCATTCATTATATGTCAGCATAAGCTGCCTACATTTCTTGGATCATCACACTGATTTGTCAGGGGAACAGGTTACTGGCAGCAGATTTGGGCCATTTATCTGGACATGCTGGACAAATCAGAACAGTTGAGGGATATGGCTATGCATACAGCTTGCTACCTGAACACTCTGCCACAGTCTGTACAGTTGATGGTTATGATTATGATTACAGCTTACTATCTGAACATTCTAGCAAAGTCTGTACAGTTGTTGGGTCTAATTATGCATATAGCTTTCTATCTGATCATTCTCACAAATTTGTGGATTATGATTATGCATACAACTTACTACCACTCCCGGGAATCAAACTCCTGCTGTATGTGTTAAAAATATTACAGTTGACATCGCAGTACACTGTGCTATAAGGGAATTGATGTGAAGCATTCCAATGGTTTCTGTCTAAGCCTCCCTCAATTGTTCTATATGACTGACCTCTTGGGACTTCCAACATTGTTATACTGAACGTCCTACACATTTTAACTGCATTCAACAGTGTGGGTAACACTGCTTATTACAACAGTACTATTTATAGAATGCAACACTACAACAACCTATGGAAGCAGAATGTACACAAGCACTCCAGGGGTTATACTTATATTCACATGATGTTACACCTTTATTTACACACAACCTACATGACAGTCTTCCTGCCATATTGTCTGGTTTATTCAGTACATCCCATACACGATACATTTTTATACTGGTACAACACTTTCTAGAACTGTTATATTTATTTCTTATGACAGTACATGCAAGATTGTTACTAACCTGCCCCACGATGCAGCCTTTGCAGCCTTGCAACATGGGCTTGCTGGTTCTCATCCCACTCATGTGCAGATGTCAGAGAAATACAGTGATATTTAGCCATTACCTATCCATAGTACACACAAGCTAGGCAAGCATTATCTATCTGGGTGGCACAGTGGTGCAGCGGTTAACGTTGTTGCTTCACAGCAAGAGGTTCTCTGGTTCGATTCTCGGCTGGGGTGCCTTCTGTGTGGAGTTTGCATGTCCCTGTGTTCGCGTGGGTTTCCTCCGGGTACTCCAGTTTCCTCCCACATTCCAAATACATGCATTTGGAGCATTTCTCCCCGGGCCTCCACTGAAAACAGGATCTGCGGAACCTAGTCGGACATTCCCAGTCAACAAATGTTAAATAAAAATAAAAAAATAAATCTACGTAGTAGAATGGGTACTTAGTGCCAGGGCATCAGCCATCTGCCTTGATTCTTGGATCCACTGCTCCAAGTGATCACCCCTCCACCGCTTCAGGTCAGCATGGTGATGCCTGACCTGCTCACCAGTCCGGGGGATACCAATGGCACTCGTGAGGTCATGGGTGAGACTGTCCCAGGCTTTCACGTTATACTGAAAGCCCTGGTACTGGCCCTGCAGTAGTCTCTCCTCATTCTGTTTTACCAGGAGCCATACCATGAATCTGGACTCCTGGGTGCCCCAGCGCTGCACTCTAAATCGAGTGCCTTCCCCAACTCCAGCCATTCTGCCTACAGGAGGGAGCTGCAACCAGTTATGGGAATTATTGGCACCTGTGGGGTTTAAATACTCCCAATTTCCTGCACTTTCCATGATTGGATGGTTTTGAAAAGGCTAAGCTATGGGCACACCTGCTTACCTAATGTTGGCATTGCTTAACTCATTACAGCTGAGTGACATCTCCAGGCATTTCTGCAGTTACCTCCTACTGCGCCTCGAGGCATCAAATATTGCCTGTTCATATTTGCATTAATAATTCCAAACTATGCTACCTACAAGGTATCAGAATACTTTATCTTGAAGTATACATGATGGCAAACACAATTGTATTGATATTTGACCGCTGTCAATTAATATTTGTTAGAACTGTATGGTGATAACTTAATTTTTAAAGGCTGAAGCCACACCTGGGAGTTAAAGGTACACATTCAAAAGAGCTCTACTGGAGGGAATGAGTTAAAGGGGCATACCACTGGGCAAATTGAGTTAGTTAGCCTACACATTGCTTACACCACATAACTTACCACCACTAACCACAACTTACACCACATAAGTTAAGCTGTGCAATGCGTAGTGTTGCTTAATATTTAATTAGCATTATATTTTCCTTTTGACATTGATTTATTATTTGTTACATGTTATATCTGTATCTGGTATCTGTGATTCATGTGTACGTACACTATATGGGTTCCTGGGGACTTCAACACTTTATTATAATAACACCTCACATCTGGCCTTACTGCAGTACTCCATTTCACATATGTATATTATGTAGCAGGTTATACAGCATCACACTGTACATAGATTCATTTCACGTGTTCAGTTTGATATTCCTATGGTGAGGATTTGTTTGTTGAAACCTCAGTCTTACATACTGCTATGATGGCTTAGTGATTAACTACTGTGACTGCAGTGCCCTGGGTCCTGGATTCAAGCCTTGCAGAGGCTGTTTATTTTGTTGCTGGGCAGAACATGGGCCATTGGATACAGAGTGATTAAGGAACTTTAAAGCAGTTGTAAGCAGATGTGTGCAGGTTTGCATGGAGCTAAGCACTGCTAACTTCCGGTTACAGTTTCTTATACTTAGTTAGCTTCCACATTGCTTAATCTGTGTAGGTAGTGCTTACCCCCACACAAACACACATAAACACGCTTAGTTCTTACATATGCTTACTACTGCTTAGTTGTGCTTCAACCTGCTTACTAGTGCCTTATTCGTTATGATATGATACTTCACATGTGCATTTCCTGCAGTACTCTAGTTCATAAATATGTGTTATTTAGTGGGTTATGCAACAAAAATATTGGTTATAATGTGCTTTGCCATGTAAAACAGACTGTGGTGCAGTGGGACTCGAACCGGGAATGCCTGTTTGTTAGGCGGATGGTCTGCCCACTACACTATTGCTGTGCTGCTTCATTTGCATATATCTTCCTTGTTATCCTCTTCAGCCTTTAAAGCTGCTTTAACCGTAACTAAGCGATGGGCACACCCACACACCTATGGTTAGCTGTACTCAGATTTATAAAAAAAAAATAAATACAAGGGTTTCTTCATTTACTTTTTCTGTTCTGTTGCTGTTGTACACACGGGCAACTGTTGGTGGGGATATGCGGACACCTATGAGTGATCTTGCTCATTTCTTACCACTTTCTGCTGTTCTACATTGCAGGGGTGTGTTTATTCTGAGGGCTCTGCTCTCAGACATGGCCCTTGCACTCGTAAACGCTCTGTGTAAGCCTAGGAGCTCAGGCAGCATGCCTTCATCAATATGCATGGCGCACTGCCGTCCTGCTCCTAAACGGGCACTTCTGTGCAGGACTAAGCTAGTCTTGCATGGAAGATTAGTGAATCTGGGGGTCAGTGTGTATAAGTGGAGAGATGTTTGCTAATGAGTCAGAAAAATACCAGAGGAGTTGCATTTGTTTGGATCAGAGACAATGATCCAGTCAAGAGTGATGCCATTATTGTTGATTTTATTACAGTGGGGTTGGGTATTAATAAATTGTTTTATTCCAAAAAAGATTAATGTTAGAACTAGGAAATTTGAAAGACCAGATCTGACACTCAATGTTGATATCATGTATTAATAATATTTTTTTTCATGTGGAAAAGTTAGGATTAGCCATTGTAGTATGCTACCAAAGATATCTATGTTTCCAAGGAGGAATATACAGTAGAGCAAAACAGATGTTTTACAAGTATTTAGTTTGATGAATGAAATGACTATTTCAGAATTTAATAATCTAGGGCCCATGTTAGTGTAAAGGGAAATTTCAAGTGATTAAGAGTATAACAACTCCACCTGCTTTTTTTTGATAAATGCTCTGCTCTGATAATACTGAAAGCCCAGGGGGTAGTATTTCTCAGTCAGTTATGTGTGGCTTAAGCCATGTTTCAGAAATGGCAGGTATATCTGGGGAGTAATGTGACATCCAGTCATGCAGTTCTGAGACTTTCTACCAAATACTATGTAGATTTCATAAAAAAAAATGTTAATGGATTTGAATTATGGGGGTGTGTTGTTGGATATTGTTAATGACGTTTTGATGGTCAGTGAACTGTGTAGAATCAGGTTTATGGTCTCTACTTAGAGGCATTTTAGTGAAGAAAGTAAAAGGGTGTATTTGTATGCAATATTTTAATTTTGGTTTAAAAGAGAAGTGTTTTAGCCAGTGGTTAAATATTTTTATTTTAAAGATGTTACTAGGGTGGTCATTGAAGAGAGAGTATGCTATGGTGGTGAAATGTCTATGGTGATTGTTTTTTTTTTTATACATGACTGAGTGAATGAGAGAGTATAGAGTTTCTTAGACTGGTGTGATAGGAAGTTATATTACTGGAAAGAGCAATTATAAAAGGGACTGTTAGCAGGATCATCTATGTGATGGGAAGCAGAAATAAGGAAAAAGAACTAGACTATTCTACAGGGTGGTGAGGTTTGTCAGGGAAAGGTAAAGGTAGGATTAAAGATCCAGTTGAAGAATGAGTGGCTGGGATACAGTGGTGATGGTGTATGTTAAAGGCAAGTGAAATATAAAAGTAGTGATAGTTGTGGTGGGTGGGAATTGGGGCCAGGATAGCTGAAAGGAATGGGATGAACCCCAGTAGTGGATTATCTCAGAAAAACAATCTATGACAGTGAATGGAAGGTATACAAAATGTATATAACATAAATAAAAAAACAGAGAAAATTTGTAAACTGAACATGGCATTGGGGGTTGGGCAGCTACCTTAGTTTTAGTTAAAATTTCGGTCACTGCCCATGTCACTTGTGTGGTGTCAGACATTAGTAGACAGACTTAACATTTGTACTAGGTTTGGGTCAATTTACACTTATAATTGTCAGACATTTTGTAGGATGACACAACAAAATACTCTATTGGAATTCTGAAAGGAAGGGAAGTACACAGCAGATGAGTATATAAAGCATACCAAAATTGTGTTTACTTTATTCATTGCATAGTACATCATTGATATACCTTCTTCATAATAAGCAGTTGAAAGGTGATAATATTCTTTAATTTAAAAATACTTACGTTTACTACATAGTAGAATAACCAAAACATAAACCAGATATAAAATACAATAAAACTAATAATATACATTTTGAAGGAATATAACACTTAATAATTTGCCTTTCATTTTTTAGAAACAGGCATAGTCATCCATACATTTTTCTCCACCTGTCTCTTCAAGGATGCTAAATTCTATTTCATTCTCTTTTTACATATTGTTTTCACAAATAAAACAGCTTCTTCTGCAGAGTTAAAAGTTTTTAGATTATAAGACAAAAAGTTTGATTTCACTTGGCGGCAATATATATGTTTTTATACCTGTCGTCTTCATTTATTTTATTGAATAGCAAGGAGGCTTTTCTTTTCTCTACTACTTAATTAAGTAGTCAGTATCAAATCTTATAACACCATTTTTCAAGGGAAAGGATTTATTTGACCATATAGTTCTTAAAATTAATTCCTTGACCAATAGAGAAATTAACTTTACTATGACTGAGCTAAGTGGAATGTGATGCCCCACCTCTGGCCCAGTAATCAAGGAGCCTCAATACTCACCATTAGCATCAATGGGGACATACATTGGGAGGATGACAAGTACATACACAGTATTTCCAGATGCAGCTCTCTGCATCTTGTAATTTCCCTTAAGAGGACACAGAGACCACAGTCAATCTGGGGCTAGTTTCTCCCTCCTCCATATCTCCAGTAAGACTCCCCACTGGCACAGCTATAGAGTTGAGATCTCAGCTGTGTAGCCAAGCAAAGACCTCCAACACTCTCCCTGCCCAAGTAGCTGACACACACACTCCTGGAGATTTGTTTTACTCATACACACACACACACACACACACACACACACACACACACACACACACACACACACACACACACATTTGTACTAGGTTTGGGTCAATTTACACTAATAATTGTCAGACATTTTGTAGGATGACACAACAAAATACTCAGGTGCTCATTTTTTTTATTAAGGTATATGTGAAATTTTGGGGATGGGACTTAGGTACATGCAGGGAGGTAAGTTGCATAGGAGAAGATCCATTTACAGAGAGACAAGATAGCAGACAGGGGTGGTGTGTGACACATGCGCGTGTGCACATATGCACACATGTACACACACACACGCAGATAGGCACACATACACACACACACACACACACACACACACACACACACACACACACACACACACACACACACACGCACATGCACATGCACACGCACACACACACACACGCACACATGCACACACGTGCACACACACACACACACACACACACACACACACACACACACACACACACACACACACACACACACACACACACACACACACACACACACACACACACACAAACCTTTGAAAGGCTGGCACACGTTTACTAGTTATGCCCCCTTTTGCCCACACTGTAAGGTAGTTATCACTGTCAACACTGAGCTCCTTATCAGCTACTTTAAGGTCCTTAACAAAGGGTGTCCACACTTACTGTATAATGTCAATGTTAATACAAGTGGTAGTTTCACCAAGAGCAAGGCTATTAGGAGTGGCCCACACAGTGTCACCAAAGAAGTATACAACTACTCCCAGAACTTAAATATCTCTAGACAGATCAGCCACAATGAAAGGTTTAAATATATTTAATAATAATATATAATAAAACAAAAAGAAAATACTGAGTGTATACTTACAGTTACATCAGAGTTCAAAATCACAGGAAATATTTAAAACAACATTGCAGGACATCCTCAAATAAGTAAAGAAAAACATCTAAGCTAAGCTTTGCTATATTCCTGATTGTATCCAAGAGAATTACTGTACCCTATTAACGTACATCAGAGCAAGCAATGCAGATGTGGTGAGTGGATCTTGATGTTGTCAGGTCAAAAACAAAATACAGAATACAGTCTTTCACTAAGAGACTTAAATTAATATCTCAAATATTACTGCTGGGATAACTTGCAGAATGGCATCACTTCTTGTCATATGACTTTAGTTCCCAGGTACAAAACAACCATTGGTGGCAGCAGGTAGCATTTAGCATCTACCTGTGAAAATACATAGACCTCAGCTCTTATTACAGATCCTGGAAGTCATAAAACAATAAAATACATCCAAGACAATACAGAAAACCTCTAGTTCTAGACATTCCCCAGAATTTAATAAAATCCATGTAGGCACTGCTTAGAGCCTACACAGAATGTATCTGTGTCTGTGGTTATGGTTCCCCCTCAGCAGAGCACCATGCATATTAATGATGGCTCATTGCCAAGGAGCATGGTTATTGAATCAGTGTAAGGAGAGGTGTAGTGCTAACAGTGACTGCAGATAAGTATAAGACTTGCTGCAATATCCTTTGTGTTATTTTTAGGTTTTTTTTCCTTTGTTTTAGTTTAATTTATTTAAAAAAAAGCATGTTTGCATGGTGAGGTGCAGAATGCAGCAATGCCAAGCTACTCTCACATATAAGATAGCAGACACCTGTCAGACATCTAAAACTAGAAACCGGATGCAATTCATTATTTATTTAATGGTGTGTTTCAGCATGTCTAATTGTGTTTGAGCAGTGAGGTGCAGCACTCAGCACTGCTTATAGGTATATGTGAATGTATACCAAATTTCTTAATATCCCCATAGCTAAATGTGTAGAGTTACAACTTCATGTGCAGTAGGTGCAGGGTTTAAATGTATCAAAGGGAAAATATGCATTTGATTTTGATATACATATTATTCATTTTTGTTATAAAAGATGGGTCTGCTGTGCTCTGCTAAGCTCTGTTCAACTGTGCTTAGACCTGCTAAGCACTGTATAAACATGGTAATGGCTGCCAATGTTTGGGCACTGCTTGACTGGTTTGCGTGCTGCTAAGCTCCACTAAGATTATGGTTCTGTGAGTTTTCATGCTTCTCAGCTCAGCTGTGCTGGTTTGGGTGGTAAGTGATGCAGGGCTTTTTTGACTTGTAAGGGTGGAAAAACAGCCTACATTAAGCCCAGTTAGGTGGGAATACAGCAGAATCCATTAGAGTTCTTTCTCTGATAGTTACTATGGCTGGTGTTGGTGAAGGTGCACACTTTCAGGTGCAGCATTGGGGCATTCTGGAGTCGAGGCTCATGGTTGGACTCCTAGTTAAAAGCCATGATGACCGGCTTTTGCAGGGAGGTTTCCAGAGCTTGGAGTGTAAGTTGGAGGCCTGGAACTGTCTGGTCTAAGAACTCACCAGTGTTAATGGTATCCTCCGCAGATGTGAGCAGTGTCATCACTACCATGATGACCTGAAATGACAAAAGAGGGGACTCTTGGACACCTGGGTCCAAGAAGCTTGGGCAGGGAATATCCCACATGTATGTAAGTAATTTTACCTCTATTTTTAACAATATGTAATCTGAATGTCTGCAAAGCTGGTACACATAATGGTGTGCTTCTCTCCCAACAGCTGCAGCTGAGAGGGCTCATGATGTTGAGTCGCATGCCGGGCGCTTGGCAAGATTGCACTGTGAGTGTGGTGAGTATGGATATATTATGCTAACTGTAGCAAAATAACTAAGAGTAAAGCATCAACTGCAATGAAGTATATATAGTAAGTTTGTAGTGCAATAAATGTGGAATTAGGGCTGTATTGCAATAAATTAATAATGACAACTGTACTGCAATAAAAACAGGAAATGATACCAATAATTGCATTAAAGTATATACAGTGAAGTTAGTAGTGCAATAAATGTGGAATTAGAGCTGTAGTGCAATGAATAAAAAATGCCAACTGTAGTGCAATAAAAACATGAAAAAATACCAATAACTGTATGAAAGTATATGCAGTAAAGTCTGTAGTGCAATAAATGTGGAATTAGAGCAATACTGCAATAAATGAATAATGTCAACTGTTCTGCAATAAAAACATGAAACAAAACCAATAACTGTATTAACGTATATACAATAAAGTTTGCAGTGCAATAAATGTGGAATTAGAGCTGTATTACAATGAATGAATAATACCAAACGTAGTGCAATAAAAACATGAAATAATACCAAAAAAAAACTAGGAAAATAGTGTACATCAGGATTGTGTTGCCTTAACCATTGCAGTAGTGCTGTATGCATTGAGACTGTAATGTAAGGAGCTGCAGATAGGTATAACACTGCAATAGCTGTAGAATGCAAATCTGATGGCTGCAAATTGTATTGGTTAACTCATATAAGTACTGTTCAAGGGTGTCTGCAGGCCAATATTGGTCACATAATGCTCTGTCATCCACAGAGCTCAGGTAATAAAGGTATATAGGTGAGGTAGCCCATTCCATGAGCTGACATTGTTTGTTGACTTCACAGATCTGATATTGAAATGTAGCTTACCTACTATCTGCATTATGCTTGTATTTCATGCATGTTTGTTCTATTGTCACTGCAGTCTAGTATGACACTGCAGTAGTACTACCAGGTCATATTATGATTCTAGGTGAGCTCTAGGCAAATATCAGTTAGTCAGTAATCAGCAGTGACTCAGAATCTCAGTTTAAATGCTCTGTATACAGTTAATTTTGCCACCCACACTCCAAGGTTCGAATCCAATGGTATGTACCAATAAATATTACAGTAGCAGTCATGTAATGCTCACATATTTTCTCTCCACAGGAACTACAGGTAAATGGGTGAGGTAGCCCATATTATGAGTAGATAATTCTGTGTTTAGATGTCAGAGACTGTTAAAATTGTTAGCAAGACTGTGCTCAACAGCGATGTTCTGTCAGAAATAAAATGTGTAATCCCGGTATGGCTGTATGCTTGGAGTGTTTGTTAGAAGCTGTTGCAGTCAATTAATACATCCTATGCAGATGTCCCCTGCAGTCACTGCTATTGGATGCTATCCCCATGTCTGCCATCTAAGGCATGACAGCTGTTTAGTGTCTGTACTGTGCACATACATGTCTCTTAAGTGTCATGATTTCACATTATATAATTAATAGTGCGTAATCCATTTGTCAGAGGATTACCATGGAAATGATTACCTAGATTGAAAAGTATCACCAAAACAGCCTGTAGAACACATTGGTCGTTATATAGGTTCACCTGATGTGCAAGTGTTCTGTGTAGTTGTGGACCTACAGTTGTTACTGCTTGGCCCATAGTGTCCCATGCCAATAGCTTGAGAGATATGTATGTGCTACATCAGCTATATGAGCCTTGCAGTCATTGTACACATAAACAAAATACAGACCCACAGAGTAGATAGTACTGTTGTCAAAGAAATAACCAGAAATGTTACGAATGGACTGTTTCCGCTTTCTTCCCAATCCTAATCTTCATTTATTCCTTATTGTTATTCATTGGTTATGGTTTACTATTAACATATGTTGTTACATTAACCGTATTTTGGGAGATGTGTATTATTATTATTGTTTTGGTTTATAATGGTTGCATATTAACATACCTTGTTAAATTACATATTTTGTTGGTGTTATGCTATAACTGTTACTGGCATGCTGTTAACATACTGACTGTTCTGTTATTTATTGTTGTGTTTCACATAGTATGCATCAATATGTAATTGGATTATGTCCAATATTCTGCCATGCTGTTATTACTAACAATGATTTGTTAACAGCTAACCTGTACTTATTGCTATACCTCCATTACTACAATACATCAGGGTAGGCCGGTTCCGGGTTATTCACCAACCTTGCCTCAACCGGCTGTGGCACCAGGTCCTAGCATGTCTGGGACTCAGACCGGTGGTGCTCCTTCCACTGCCCCTGCACCACCTGTCACATCAGGTGGGACTGCCTCAGGGGATGGGGCTCAGCCTCCACCTGGCATCGGTGGCAGTGGGGACATTGTCACTAGGTTGAAATGATGGTCATGGTGCACAGGATTGTTCATCAGAGCTATGATTGCCACCTGTGCCAAATTGAGGGCATGCTGGCCAACCTGGCGAGGCAACCTTGCCTTGGCATCCAGCCTCCAGCACAGCCACCCTCAGGGCAGTGAAGGATCAGTGTTGACAGTCCCATGGGTGGAAGCACGAGCCATGCTGCTGCCATCTGGAGTCATGTGTGACTTGGATTCCACAACACCTTCCACATCCAAGGTGTTCACCCACCACATGTGTCACACACCACCCCTGTCTGCTATCTTGTCTCGCTGCAAATGGATCCTCTCCTATGCAACTTACCACCCCACATGTACCTAAGTCCCTTCCCCAAAATTCCACATTCACCTTAATAAAAAAAAATGGGCACCTGTCCCACAAATAAAATTTCACTCCATAAATAGCTCTCCATTTTGCACAGTTGTCCACTGGACATAAGTAATTAGGTTCCATTTGGCTTGACAATGCAAATATGTGGTCTTCACCCCTCTCGCTGGGGTTTGAAAGTTCAAATTCATCTACAAAATGTGTCAAAGTACAATGCTGTTCCTGTACAAGAATTGGATAGCTATGGTTCTTTCCTACACCCTTTTTGCACATCCCTACCTGCCTTTCACTATGTGCAACTCCCTGCTTACCCCCAGTTCTCACTTTTCAACCCCCCCTTTTTTTTCTTTATATTTTTTAGCATGCAGCTGCACATCACACCGTGTTGCACAGCTTTGTTTAGCTCAGCTACATAGGGCTCTAATGAGAATATGGGTTTTTAACATTCTATGTCACATGTACAAAATAAACACCTATGCCATGTTTTTAACCCAAGCCCATCATACTGCATTAATCTGCCACACCACACAGATCTTAATTAAATCAGGTGTTTGGGTCAAAACATAGTGATTGCCACTTACAGTCATTGGGTGTGTCTCCACAGAGCTGTGCACCACACCATACCATGCAAACTGGAATTAAAAGTTAAAGGGAAAAATGGGAGTGTTCCTTGGACTCTGGTGCAATAATACGCCATTAGACAGCCAAATACATAAAAATGGATGTAAGTGAGGCCTGTGATAGCAGGTAAATGTTCTCTTGTATCAGCAACATGTAGAAAGACACCTGCTAAGGCAGCAATTGCAAAGAACATGTTCAACTTGGACCCTGGTGCAGAACTACAGCCATGGAAAGCCATGCACATACTTATGGATGCAGACAATGTGTGTCACAGCCTGTATGTCTGCACATATACCTTGCAAATGCACCTGCTACAGCAGTGGCTCAGTAGCTCAGTCTGTTAAAAGCCTTGCATCCAGTGCATTTTGCCACACACAGTCCTGGGTTCAAATCCAGTGTTGCATTGCAGTGCAACTACATTATAGTGAAGACAGCAATTAATGACTGAGTAATGCAGTCTTTATCCACACAGGTGACTGTTAATTAATGTACTGCAATCCAGTTTTGTAAGTCAAAGTCCTGCAGGTGAGGACACACTGCACATATCCATATAGCATAACTATGTCACCTACTACTGTGTTATTGGTACTGTTGCATAACAGATGTGCCTTAATCACATGCCTCAATTTGACTATAGACGGTACCCTTACCCTGGCTCTGCCATAATGACAGGGCTTGACACAGCTGACACAGTTATATGTACAGCTTTTTGTCCTCCAAAGTGTTTGCACTCCCCCCATGTGTTCTAGGCTGCAACAGCTGCAGCCTGTAGCACACACACCTGTATGTAAAAGTAGCTACTGCAGACCTACCAAACCTCCCAACCTCCTAGAACAAGGAATCCAGACACAGCCATACATAATGGGGGAAGGTCCAGAGATTGGGACATGTTTTATAGTTTGCTCCTACATTGACAGTAAGTTGCTACAATAACATCTATTGCATTAGCGTGCATATTCAGAGGGGTATGAAGTCTGACACACAAATGTGTGTCTTCCATTACTAACTGCAATCTACAATGTTTGCCAGTGAATTGCTAGATGACCACAATGTCATGGGACACTGACCACACATATGAGGTGAAAGAGTGGACATACTGAATAAATCTCTAAAGTTAACAGTCCTGGTACCTACCATCTGTGATGCTGTAGTTTTCACACCTCAGTTCCTTAGTGTAGGATTCAGCAGTCAAACGTTCAGCTCCCATCTGCATGGGTGTCATGATGTTTGTCACTTCTGACTTGAGTAGCATGAAATTGGCTTTTGAGAAGTTTTTTTAAGAGGTTTCCTTACTGGGAGGTGGGGTGGGATGTGGATGTCAAGGGTGATTAGCTTATGGTCAGACCTGACAATAAGTAAGGATGTATGCACCTGTAATGTCAAATGATGTACACTAATTCACTGCCTCTCATTCTATAATCATCTCACATAAAGAGTTCTAACATTTTTAATGTGTTCATGATTGCCCTTGATGTACTCTGTCTACACCCATGATCCTGTTTACATTGTTCCCTGTCTAGCTGAGAGCTATACCTAACATAGCTGTCAAGCTTTTACAGCCAGATATCTGAACAAAGCCATAACTAATGGAGGGACAAAGGCCCAAAATTAGGGACACTGTAACTATAGCTCGCACAAAGTAAGAAAGTGAATAGAATAACAGATATCACAGTAGCATAACTGTGTACTGAATGGTATGATGTCTTAAACTCAGATGTTTGCCTTTGTTTTCTGACATCAACCATCAATGATTGGCCGACATTTTGTTCAGAAATCCACAATGTTGTGTGAAAGTGACCAAAACTATGAGGCAAACATCTTGACATTCAGCAAACATCTGTATAGTTGACAGATATATCACCTACAGGGAACATATGTTACAGCAGGTTTGCATTGGTTTCTGTCATTGTGGCACACTGTTATTTCTGGACTGTCCCCATATAGTGGTTGTAAAGCACACTGCTATTTGTCTGGCAGTGGCCGCATGACATATTAGTGGGTGTTTACCTGTAGGGGGCACACCAGAGTAGACTGCAGTGCTGGGTGTAGGAACATACAGCAGAATCTGTCATGGCACACAGGGACATACCCCAGTATTGCTACTGTCTTGGTGCTATCCACACAGGTAGTGTGTTGTCAGACTGCGGGGTATGATGTGTGAGGGAGCAGTGGATAGTGCAGGCCATTATGGATGTGCTAGATCTGTACATAGTGGACGTTTATGTATCTTGTCCTGTAATTTGTTCACCTTCTGTTGTCTTTCAGGAACTATGTACCACAGAAGACATGCCCCCTTCTCAGATGTAGAGAGTGACATAATAGTGGATGGACTGAGACAGCACCTTGTTGTCCAGGGGAAGGTATAATCAGGAACAGTGGGCAGCACTGTGAGCAGACCTTGTGCGGGATGTCAATCAGATTGGCCATAGACATGCTGAATGCTGCATGATGAAGAGCAGATGTTTTTGGCAGGGATTGTGCCACCACCGGTGGAGGACCTGCGACAGAACAACCAGTCTCAACCCCATAGGAATTCCTGGTGAACCTAGGAACATACAACAGCTCCCAGGCATCCATCACACCATACTTCATGGAGGTGTGTGCCACAGTGTCCACAGCAGAGGAGTGTTCAGGTAAGCATAATGTGTTCACCAGTGTAATACTGTCTCAGTCATTGTGGCAGGCTGTACGTACCTGTACATGGATTTCAGGTCTATCTACAAGGAGTTAGAGTTTATGCTCAGTTGTGCACACATACTCAGAATGTTGACAATGCAGCCAATATCACAGTAGCTACCATACATGTGAATATATGCACATATTACCATGTAGTGCTGACAATACCTCTCCTTCACCTTTTCATAGGTCTGTCAGTTGTGGCCCTAGTCCATGGTCCTGTACCTGGTAAGTGTGATACTGTTTTTTATGGATCATGTATACCCTATGAAAATTAAGGGCTGCCTTATTGCCCTAAGTACAAATGTTGTTTTTAGCCAGAGTAGTATATTTGCATGTTCCATTCTGGAACAGTTAAGTATGGTTCATAGACTGGGTAATCACAGGTGTGTATCTGAATGACCTTCGACCCATTTGTACTTATAGTTATGAGTGGCTGCACAGCTTGGTATACATGAGACAATTACTATAAGATGCCTGTTCAAATGCAAAAGGGAGATGGTACATACTTGAGGCAGTGACATTAGCACTGGCATATCATTCTCAAGATAGGTATACTGGATTTTATCTGTAGTTCTATCACATATAGTGTCATATGACCTACCTTACAGGCAGATTGTATTGGAAACTTTAACTGGATGTGGCTGATGTGCATGTTATAAAGGCCTTGATTTATCTGTGTATGTTGTAAGGTTGTCTGTTGTACATGGGAGCGGAGATGAGAAGATGTGAGACTGGAAATTTAGTTGTGGATCTTCATTTGTATGAGTCTGTGTGAATTACCTTATATAAAAGTGCAGGTAGTAATGTACTGCTTTTGTCTTGGTTTTGCAGGTGACTGGGGGGGTGGAGTCTGTCCCCCTCAAAACCTAATATTAGTGTCTCATTGGACTCTGATGATGATGTTGGCCATAGTGAAGTACAGGTGGGTTTGTTGGGGGCTGAATCTGTCCCAGAGGTTGACATCCCTCTTCTGCTCCCATTGTCACCACACACAGTATGCCCACACCTACCCAGTCCCCACAGGCCACAGATATTGGACAGTCAGAGGGTGGTGACATTGAACAAGACAGTGTGGCAACTATGGCATCAGTGAGTATAGACACTGGCCATACCAGAGAGCTGGCAAGGTCCAATACAGGCAGATTGACAGGGGTGCTCATAGGAGGACTGCTGTCCATCTACTAGCTGTGGAGGGGTCATATCACGGATCACTTGGTGCATGCTTTGGGCCATTATGGAGGCACAGGCATGTTCTGAGTGCAATACCAGATGGATGCTTAGGGTTATGGACCCAGCACAGTCTGACATCTGTGACTGCCTCCACTGTATTGTGGACTCTGTGGTTCAGTTCACTTATGCAGTGGACAGATGGTGTGCTGCACTGCACATTGTCTGTGCAGGAATATCTGGTTGTAGTTGGGCACTGGACATGTGGACGTAGGTCAGGAACACCATCTACTGAGTGTCCATGTGGCCATGCATAGTTATGCTCCCTTCGTGGAAGTACCTCCAGTGCTACAGAGGACAGTGTGCTGTCCACACCATGATGTGGCAGACCATGGGCATGTGGTCCTGGGTGGCCCTGTGAGGGACACAGCCCCAGCAGACAGCAGTCATAATCAGCTTCTAGCACTGCATCTGACCTTGGGCATGGTGGTGCCAGTGCTACTCCTGGCAAAGCCAGTTCCTGCTTTCGTGGCTGGAGACAGTGTTCGTGGCTGGAGATGGTAAACTGTCCACTCTACCATGTATGGTTCACAGCTGTCCAACTTACACTAATGTAGAGCTAGCATTGGGCTTGACTGTGTACATGCACACACTCCAACACCACTGTCACATGCAAGTCACCAACAGACACACATGGCACCTCTCCATGGCCTTCTAACATGCACCCATTCCTGACTCACACACATGCTGTCAACAGTTTGGTGCTGCCTAGGCCTCTTGTACCCCCCACAACATACCCTGTGCATGTGATGATACATGTGCCGCATCCCTGCCATCCGTGCCATTGATGCAGGGAAATGCTACTATGTGTCTAATGCACAGGGTGTCTACATTACTTGACATGTACTTGTGTAGTGCAGTATTGTTTTGCCATGCCACTTATTGGAGGCTACAACAGGTATTGTATGCTAGCATGTGTCATGTCTACACATCAAACTTTGTGTATCTTTGTTGCATGATGTTGGACTTGTGGTAGTGTTATAGAATGACAGGTGTGTCACAGACCTGTGTATGTTTCTGTTCCAGGAGTCTGATGGGATAAACCATGGACACATGTCAGCAATACAGTGGCACAAGATGGCATGGCAGCTCAGCAGAAATATGCTGCCAGCAAGGTAAGACAGTATACATGCATGGCTCCCTAGGTGCATATGTGTAGAACAGTACATCTGGGACAATGTGTGCAGTCAGTGTAATCATGCATTCATACTTTGTTATAAGATCTGCTACCCTTGCTATGTGTTACCTGGTTTTGTGAACGTACAAATCTATAACGTGTGGGGATGAAGTTGACACAGCTACAAATATCCTGTGTCCAGGTCAGACAAGTGGTGGACATCAGTTATGATTATGTAGAGGTGGGAATTTAGGGACAACAGCAAGACACAGGGCCATAACATGCATAACCATTGCACCCAGATAGCCCATATGGGCATGCCCATAGTGATGCAAAGGGATATATTTACACACACAAAAACAGAGTTAGCTGATGTGAGATTAGAATGCCTAGCTACCTACTATCACACACTATAGCTTGCAGTACACATCATATGTGCTATGGAGTTTATCTGATATTAAACTGTCTGCCAACTCTCTTAAGGTGGATGACATTAGCATGCCTTGCAGAGGAGGGCACCGTAGAGGCCAGCAGCTACTCACAGGACCAGAAACTGCATAACCATTGCATAGAGATAGTCTGTAGTGCTGCAAGGGGATATAATTACAGAAACACAGTTGGCTAATGTGAGATTAGAACCCCTACCTATCTATTGTCATACACTATAGCTCACTCTACTTATCACATGTGCCACAGAGTTTATCTGATATTAGACTATCTGCCAATACTCTTAAGGTGGATGACATCAGCAGGTCTTGCAGAAGCGGGCACTGTAGATGCCAGCAGCTACTCACAGGGCCAAAGAATTTTAATCATTGCACAGAGATAGCCCATATGGGCATGTCCATAGTGCTGCAAGAGAATATATTTACACAGGCACACACAGAGTTAGCTGATGTAAGATTAGAACCCCTACTTATCTACTATTACACTGTATTGCTCGCAATACTTATTACATGTGCCACAGACTTTACCTGATATTTGATTGTCTGCCAGTGCTCTTAAATTGGATGGCTTTAGCAGGCCTTGTAGAGGAG
>NC_056726.1:1598297581-1598360081 GCF_019279795.1 Protopterus annectens | reverse complement strand
CGAGTCCCCCTGTGGGTGTGGCTGTGGGGACCTAGGCCCTTGCAGGGGGCTGTGTATCCCTTCCCTTTGCTGATCCTGGTGTAGTTGTTTCCACAGGATCATATTGTATAGCGTGGCACATACTGTGAACATCTGTGCACATGTGGCTGGAGAGTACTGCAGGGCTTCACCAAATATATCAAGGCACCAGAACCGTGACTTCAGCAGCAAATACACACTCTATGATGTTCCTAGTTTGTGCATGTGCCTCATTATGACGTTCTTCCATGGGTGGGTGTGTGTACATTTCTGATGGGTGTCATCATCCACGGTTCCAGTACATAGACAGCATCCCCCAGTAAATGGCTGTGCGGGATGTCCCTCCCTAGCAAACATCTGGTACAGCTGTGATGCATGCCAGATATGGGAGTCATGATAACTGCCAGGGCTGGCAGTGCACACATTCATGATAATGTCCTGGGCATTGCAGACAACCTGGCAGTTGATGGAGTGATACCCCTTGTGGCTGATGTAGATTCTACTCTCCTCACTGGATGGTGCCATGATGTGTAGATGAGTGCAATCTATGGCATCCAGTACCTCAGGATAGTGTTGCATACTGCTTGCCTTCTCATCAGGGGTGTGGGGAAAATAAATGTGCTCACTGGCATGTGGTAGTATGGCATCAAGAAACTGGTGGGGTATCCCAGATGCTGATGCCTGTGAGACCTCTATCATGTCCCCAGTTGATATTTGGAATGTACCTGTAGCTAGTACCCTAAGAGCTACACATACCTTTGTTTCCACTGGGATGGGTTCCCCACTGTTGGCTCTGGGTCTGAGTTGAGGGAGGCAGAGATCAATGAGTTCTTGTAGTATGTCCCTGTCTACCCTACAGTGCTCTACAATCTCCAGCTCATGTAGCTTCTGGAAGGTTACCCTGGGCCTGAACACTCTTCTCCTTCTCAGTCTAGGCCTAATGTCAGCCTCAAAAGCAGTAGCATTGACCTCAGCATCTAGCACCATACCTCACTACTGTACCGAATTCTTTGGTATTTACTGTTTTTTAGGACAAAATAATGGGGTGGCATGAATTCCTGAGTGGCTCCATAAATTCCCATTTTTTTCAAAATGTTTTTACTTGAAGTTGTGCATGATGACATCAGCTTCATGAGGCAGACTGCCAGCCTGTTGTAAACCTGGATGAGTTTCCTTCACTATGTACATACATTGTGGATTAGGAATAGCATTAGGCAGCCGCAGCAGCGAACAGCGAGCAGAGAAGTTGCCTGCTTTGTTTACAGTTTTCTTACTTCTGCCAGCCAAGTACAAGAAACAAGTTAAAGTACCTTCCACAGTGCTGTGCAGCTGACTAAAGTCCGGTGTGCATAGCATACACACTCCCAGAAATCCTGTCAGGATCCAGACCCACTGACCCAGGTCAGGATGAGAAATGTATGTTCTCAGGTGGCTGGTCCTCCTCTGTCTCCAGGTAAGTAAAAGTACAAAGAAAAACAAAATCATACCTCGGCATTGCAACTGAACAGATTTTCACAGAATGTTCTTTTGTCTCACTTTTTGGTCTGTTCCTCATTAAATTTTGGTTCTTCACTGAATGTCCCAAGCTTTAGTTTTGCAATGACTCTGCTGAAGTACTGACTTACAACAGTTCAGATCTTGAAAATATAGATACACAGAAAAGCATATAGAAAGCTACTGTTGTGCATAAAAAATACAGACAACTGTTGCATAAGGTATATGTTACACTTTTCGTAGTCGGTTCAATGCTGAACAAGTTGCTGCCTTTAAATGAATTCAGAGATGTACATAAAGGCTGTTACTTTTTGAGAAATCCGTCACAAGATGACGGCACCAAATATTGAGCATATCTTACAGAATATCTTACCCACCGTAAACAGTAAAAATTAAAATACTTTATTCACATTTTATTGAATATTAAACCATATCTTTTCTTTATGAAACATCCTTTTAGCAGCTCTACACTTTCCACAGATCTGCTTACAGATAAATAAGAGGATTCATTTTTGCAATGCACATGCACTGTTGGAACTTCTATTTGCTACTCTTCACATTTGCATGATTTTGCCAGCTTTGGTATGGACATTGTATACTACCCTTGCTGAGTAATTGCTGATTGAAGGGGAGTGTCTCACTTATTGAACAGCAAGACCACTAAGGGTAAGTAGCACCAGAGTGTAGTGTTAAAAAACAAAATACATGGTTGAAGTTTTCGGCACTTTTTTCTGTAAAGTTTTAATCTCTGTAAAATGCAACCTGTATAAATCTGTTGTATCTGTATGAAGTTCATCATAGCAAGTTGTTTGTCATGTTTTTTCATTATTTATAATGACTGTGTTACAAGATGTACTCGTCTGAAGTCTGTTTTGCTTTGCTTTTCATATTTCAGTTGCTTGTGGGTACTTGCATGTCCACTACAGTCTGGGTTGAGCACTTTCCAAAGATGAGGAAGGTAGCAGCTTGAAGAGAGAACAAAAGATGCTGACAGTGATGGGGATAGGAAGCATTTAAGTGACATGGGGACTATAGTTAGATGATAGTAGGTGATAGTAGGGATTCCTTGTCAGCTGCATGGTACTGTCCTTTGGAGTGACTTTTCTGTGAGTATACATAAGCTGGAGGCTTGAGGCAGTGAGTCAAGATAAAGACCCTGCATTTCTGGTCACAACACTGATGATGTACTAACAACAATTTGAAAAGATGGTGGTTAAGACTTTTAGACCCCTTTGCTGTATAATGAGCAAAGGAGAATTGAAGAATAAAAGCTAAATGATGTCACTGTACAGAGCATAACAAGATTGCTTGCAAATAATGCATCACTTTGGGAGACTGAGTAAGAATGAAAAATTGGGTTGATTAGGAAAGTGCAATGGAAACTAAAACAAGAATGTTTTGAAGAAATGATGGACTGAATTTTGAAGAGAATAAAATGGGAAGGTGTGAGATGTATACTGTAGACATCTCTTCATAGAAACAATTGGTTCCTCAAATGCCAGGTTAAAGGAACTAAACATTCTTCAACAGATAAATAAGGCACATTGGCATGATTGACTCATATAACAGCATATCCCTCACATGTGGCACAAACTTCCACTACATGGCAAGCAGAGTAACACCCTTGTCACCTTCAAGGGAAACTTAAACAACTGGATGGGTGTTTACACAAATTGTATTTAATTTTATATGAGTGTAGCAGTTGATTTTATTTTTATAAAAGTAAATTATATTTTAGTTTTACACAAGTTCAAAGTTTTATACAAGTTTAGATGTTAATATAAACAAGTTCAGATGTGAATATAAATAACACATTTTGTTCTGGTTTGCAGGGGCGGCTCGTGGCATCGGGCTGCCGGACTGCAGCCCCCTCAGCTAGACAGCTGAGTAGTTGTTGAAGTTTATTTTGTTTTTTTAATGTAAAAAAAAAAAAATCTTTCTTTCTACTTTAAATTTCGAGTCCGTGACTCAAAGGTACGCGCATGCGCATTGCGCATTTCAATCGCAACAGCATTTTTTTTTTTTTTTAAATTCTTGCTGCAATGTTTTCATTGCAGCCCGGAGGAGCAAAGAAGGCATCATTGTGATGCCCAGAACTTCCCAGAAGTCTATGCGGTTGAGACACAAACCGCATAGATATGGAAGGGGCTCGGACTGCGACGTCCACAGGCACGTCATGATGTGCTTGCTGGGCAAATGCTGCTGATTGGTTGTCGCTCTCTTCCCGGGCTTTATGTGCTGGGAAAAGAGCGAGAATCAGTCAGTCAGTTTAGCTTCGGAATCGAGCAGCTTTGGTTTTTGTGATCATTTTATTTGATTTCTGATTTTTTTTTTTTGGTCTTTTGGAATCGTTTTTTTTCGGTGGATTGGATTTCATTTTGACAGCACTAGAAGAACAGAAGAAAGAAGAAGAAAGAAGAAGAAAAGTACAGAGTGAAGGACGGGTGCTGCAGAATTAAGTAAGTAATTATATTAACATTTAAAATGAAGACTTTTGTTTTTATTACTTATAAAGATTAGTCAAAATTAATCAATACAACCCTCTTTGCTTTGCATTTCTCTTTTTATTTTATTTCTGTGAGTTTAAAAACAATAAAGAGAGTACATGACCGTATTACTGATATTAAAAATATGAGTTGAAGTTGTCATAATGGTTAAGACATTTTCTTGATGGACAAGAGATGCAAGTTTGATGATCACCATACCTGTTACAACTTTTCTAATTTTACAGCATACTAAGGCTAAGAGCAGTAGAACTTGATTAAGTGTAGTTACTGATAGATATTTCATTCATAGGAGCCAGAGCTTTATCTTGTCTCTTTAGATGCAGCACTGGGCTTAACATGTCAAAGAAAAAGCAGATGAGATATTAAGCAATGCATGGCAAAACACTTTTTAATGTGCATCTTTGAGGCGTCATTTGCAGAGATCAAGCTTGAAGTCAGTTATAAGAAATAGGGTGGAAGTTACAAAAAAACATATTTAGGATCTTGCTATGAAGGAACAGTGAACAGTCTAATATTTTTTGCTAAGAGTAAATATCAAAACTGAGAACATGAGTAAAATGCTAACAAAAATAACATTTAAAGGAATTGAGAAATTCTGAGTGTGTTGGTCGCTTGAGGGATTTGGTGTGTGTGTGTGTGTGTGTGTGTAAATGCCCCAGTTGCAATATACTGGTGGTTAGACTTATGGTGGTGTGGTAGGGAATACCTCAGGCTTGAACCCTGTACCTTGTATGCAGGTGTTAAAGACCTGACTTCCCTACCCACCACCATTTGTAAAAAAAAATCAGATTTTTGCCTCATATTTCATCTGATCTATTCCTCATAATTGTGGTTTTTAAATGTTGCACTGCTTGAAATTTGATGGTGCAGTGGTAGCATTGTTGCCTCACAATTGCAGGTTCTTGGGTTTGATTCTTGGCTGGGGTGCCTTCTTTGTGGGGGGTGGTCTGTATCTTCTCCCTGTGTTTGTGTGGGTTTGCTTTTGTGTCCTCCCATCTTACAAAGGCATGTCTGCATTATTTCTTCACGGGCCTCTGCTGAGAATTGTTTTTTTTTTGTTCCAAGTCAGACTGTCCTGATCAACACATTTGAATTTCAGACTTCAGGTTTCTGAATGTTTGCTTCCTTACATATTTGATGGTGCAGTGACAGTATTGTTGCCTCACAGCTAGAGGTTTTTCTGGTTTGATTCTTGGCTGGGGTGCCTTTTGTGTGGAGTCTGCATCTTATCCCTGTGTTTGTGTGGATTTGCTCTGGTGTCCTTCCATTTTACAAAGACATGTGTCTACAGTATTTCTCCCTGGGCCTCTGCTGAAAATTGTTTTTGTTCCGTCAGAAGTAAAATTGACAGGCATTTGAATTTCAGACTTCATATTCTTCAGAAAATACATAGTAAAACAACTTTTTATTCTAGCAAAAAATATATAGTAACATAACCTTTTATTATAGCAATTTTTTAAGTTTATAAGATGACTATTTGAAATTTGTCCTTATTTTTGGGACTGTAATACCCTGTTATTGGCTTGGTCCAGGTTTTTTGTGCTAAGGTTGACAGCTATGGCAAGAACTGAATTCACTGAATATGTTTGAGGGCTGTATTCCCTCATTACTGGGTTTGTCCAGGTGTTTTGTGCTAAGAGGTTGACAGCTATGGTGAGAACTGAATTCATCAAATGATAGCCATTTAAGTTTCAGTCTTCCTCTCTTTCACAAAGCAGCTGATTTGGCATAGTGGTATGTTGCTCTTGACTGTTTTGCACAGGGACCTTTGCAGTAAAATGTACAGTGGTAACACTGCATTTTTCTTTCACAAAGCAGGTGATTTGGCATAGTGGTATGTTCTGATTCTTTTGCACAGGAACCTTGGCAGTAAAATGTATGGTGGTAACGCAGCATTTTATTCTAGCAGCTTTCCAAGATTATACAAGCAATGTTTAATGTGTCCCTGGTTTTTCCCTTTTGACCCACCCCAATAAATTTGGCCTTTTCCAGACTTCTTGTGCTGCAAAGTTGAGATGCAGTTGAGTATTGCGTAGATTTTACAAGGAGCTGAGAAGCTGCAGGGGAAGAAAAGTTTAGTGCTGATTATGCTAAGTTGGCTTACATTGCTAATAGCACAACAGGTTGTGTACTTGCTTTTGATGCAGTAGGTTGTTGGTTCTACTCCCATAAGGGGTGAATGCTGCCATACTGAAAGTTAAGATACTAACTATGAGCCTGTTATGAGTTTGCTATCCATTTCCTATTGCAATATTACTAGCTTATTTTTAATGTAATTTAGGCAATTTATTCCTCAGGGGCATCAGACACGTTATTTTTCGATGAAGCCATGAAATATAAAGGTGATTGCTAGCAGCAACCTCTTCATTACAGATTTATTTAACGTGGAATTATTTAGATGATTTTTTTACTACTTCAGAGATTGTGCATATTTACTGATAATGGTGGACTGTAGAATTGTGCATATTTACTGATAATAGTGGACTGTAGAAGTCTGAGTAAACTTTTATGATTGAAATGTTCTGAATTGGGCAGTTTTGTTTCATTGTTTACTGGAAAAATGTTCAAAGCAATAGGAAGGTGTATCAAAGAGCACATGTATGTTTCATATGCAAGTGGCCTATGATTTGAAAACAGCCCAGAATTAATTGTTATCTGTCACAGGTAAAATGTATTTTCTTTGAATGTGAATTTTTATGTTGTTTCAATGAATGTGAGTTTCAAGGGCAGAGAAGTTTTAATGCCAAGTTTGTTTAGCAGATATCTTAGTGTTTGTGCTGTAAAATACAAAATAAAGTAAGCAGTATGCACATTAGTGTTTATGGTAAATGGAGTGAAATAGCCAAGTAATGGTTCATTGGAATGGCTGCAGAGGCTCCATTCAACCATTATTTTGTCAGGGGGGAAGGGCAGCAAACTCAGACAGGCCCAGCTGAACTATACCTCCCAACTGTCCAGATTTTCAAAGAATGAATAGATTTTTGCTTCTTATTTTTGGTTTGTTCTTCATAAAATTTGTAGTTTTCTGGCAAATCATTTAGGAATTAAGTCACTGAATAATGATACACTGAGTTTCAGACTTCATAACCTTCAGAAAAATGCATGTTAAAGTAAGAGCTGTTCTAACAATTGTCTCAATTTATACAAGAGCAATTTTAATACTGTTTATATGTTCCCCAATATATTTGGCCTTGTTCAGATTTACTGCATTAACAGATTGAGAGGTACATGCAAATAAATTGCTTTATAGAATTAGACATAGCCAACCTCTCAACTGTCTCTAATTTTGGCTCAAAATGTTACTCTTCCCCCTAATAATCCCTCCGCAAAATAGCAATTTTGGAAGAAAACTTGGAGGGTTTACAATTAAGAAATAACTGTAATAATCAAAGTTATAGATTACTTGAAATGCATGTAGATTATTTTGTTTTTGTCAGCTGCTCAAGGTAGTAATACTAATATTAAAGTGTCCCTTCTTTGACAGGTTCCCAGCTGTATTGTGTGGCTATTTTATATTTTTGCATCACATTTTTGGTCCATTTTTCATAAAGTTGTGTTTTTTGGCAAGTTAGTGACAAATCACTAAAGACTGAAGTTAGAAAATGACAGACATTTGAGTTTCAGATTTTATACCCCTCAGAAAATTCTATTATCTTTCTAAGTTTATTAGAGCAATATTTAAAAATTGTCCTTATTTTTGGGCCTTTGTCCCACTTCTGTGTATGGCTTTGTCCAGATTTCTTGCTCTTGAGGTTGAGAGGTATGACAAATGTGTCAGGGCCATCACAGTCAGCCAGAGACATTTCAAATTGTGACATGCTTGTTGCACCCCACTCCCCCATGTAGTGACTCTGGATGTGTCCAAGCAAGGCAAGGAGTAGTTGTATCTATCTTGGATGGGGAGGACACACTGCATAAGTACTACAGTGGCTTTTCATCTGTCCTTGATTTTGCAGAATGGTCTGGTTTCTGTCATATTTTTGTACTGTTGATTTATGCTTATTACTCAGATTTATGCTTATTACTCAAAGTGCCTGTTGCTCTGTGTTTAAGTAGCAATGCTTTAATGACCATCAGGTAAGCTTGTCTGAGATCGTAAGATGCAAGTAAGCTTTAATAAGCATACTGTTAAAGAATTGCCAACATTGAAAGCCTTTCTGTTGTTGCCATGCAGAGAATACTTGACTAGATAATGTATAAGCCTTGGGTATTAAAGGACAGGATTCCATTATTTTAAAAAGCTCATTACACTTGTTGGAGACTTCCAGTCATCTCTACAGACTTTACCCGTAAACTAAACAGAATGCCAATCATGTGTGGTCCATAACCTGTACAGTAATCCTTTAAGCAATGTATCTTGAGCTTGTTTGCTTTTCATTTTTTACTTTTATCATGTTTTCCCCATGAAACAAGTTGTCAGGCAGCAGGTCTTTTTTGGATAAGAAACATTTTTACAAGTGTGGGCATCACATAGATTTCTACTTTCAGCATGTTACTTGGTACTTCAATAAAGCTGAATATATTATAATTAGAATTGCAGTGCAAGGAGAAGTGGTTTGAGTTGAGTGCTTCTGGTTTTTCTTATACTTGATTTTGACTGGCATTCCAGTAATGTATTTAAAAAGTAATTTATTTTTTCATGCCTCACAACCTTTTGTTTCCATCTAGATATTAAGTAAGCTGTCATGCAGCCAATGCATTGAAATATTTTTATTCTTCTACACTTATTTTTGTCTTGATTGGACTTTCATAATGATGGTTTGCCACCCAGGGCAGCGTATTTAATTAAAGTTAGTTTTTTGTGGTTTTGTGCATAGCTCCTCCCCTTTCTGGTTGACCACACCCCCCTTGATCCCACCCATTCAGCTGTCTCCTGCACCCCCCCTGTGATTTGAAGTCACCAGCCGCCACTGCTGGTTTGTATTTTGTGTTATTTAATGAAGAAGGCTGAAGCACAGCTGCAGTTAATTTTATTTTTATAAAATAAAATTGTATTTTAGTTTTGCACAAGTTCAAATATTAATATAAATAAAACACTATTGTTCTGCTTATTTTGTGTTTCATGATAATATTTTGGTTGTCTGTTCTTCAGTTTGCATTTAAAAGTTGGTATCCCACAATTCCATTGGAGTGGGCAGGGTTACCTGATTATGTATGCACATTTTATGTTAGTCAGCATACAGATTTGTACCTATTTTTTCGTGGGCCTTTGTCCAGATTTTTGATATTTCCAGGATGAGAGGTATGCCTAGAACATACAAATGTAGCAGACCTGCAGCAGCCCCTAGCATTCCTCCAGTTAAAACTCCCAAGTCTGTACTCCACTGGTGTAGAGTATGGGGGTGAAATCATATTGTAGGGTGTATGCATCCTTTATAGTGCTCTGCTGTAGGTGCTGACTGTGTTATTGGCTACCTATGATACATTCCACCTGCCAAGTACATCATTAAGAGATTTAATGGCCCTAGTTTAAGTGAAACAGGGTCATCAGTAATTAACATACCATTAGCTTTCTCAGCCATTTTTTTTTCTTTGGACAGCCTTCCTCACTCAGCACCGTGCAGCACAAATACATGCCACAAAGGTAAACAATTCTCAGCAATCACTGCACACACTTCCCTGAAAGGGCATGCTCAGCATGGTGGTGAGCCACACAAACATGCTGAATCATGTGCCCTAAAGGTAAACAAAGCTTAGCAGCCAGTGTACAACCCCCTGCTGAGCATAGCAGTGCACCTTCAAACTGGCGTAGATTAGCTCACAAGTCATCAGACATTGCCCCTCTTGATGTCAGCTACCTCTTCTCTGGATGCCAACATGGTTCTGTGCCTACAGAGATGGGATCCGTGGACATGGATACACATTTGTGCTGTTCTGTAACCCCACCAAATTTGAATAGGGATCCATGCAGACAGCCTGGAATCTACACGATTCCAGGCCCTGCCTTATTGGCAACAGCATGATTCTACCATTGTCGATACTTGACGCAGGGTCCTATAATACATTACTGTCACATACTACTAAATTTGTTTTTTACAATCTTTTTTATTTTATTTTTTCATAACAGCATGTTTGCACACTGTAGTGTGCCATGCAAACATACATAGATCATCAAAAAAAATATATTTTAAAGTATTCCCTTATGGTTTTGGACACACGGTGGACAATTTTGCACATATCTGTGTCTGCTATCCTATTTCTTTCCATTGAGCTATACTTTTGCAGCCCCTGTTGTCTGTTTAAATTCCTGCACACAGAATTTTTCTGTGTACACTACGGACACCAACATGGGGTCTGCAGGATTGCCTAACTGCTTGCTGGAGCATTTTACCTCCCTCATTTGCATGCAATTCACCTGCTTATGAGGTGATTTGTATGGCACAGATACTTCTGAGTTGGCATGTGCGTGTACGCTGCTCAGCTCTGTTTACTGGATTGCAAACCTGCTTACTTTCATGTAAGCAGTGTGCCATGATGCCTACACAGAAAAAAAGTCCATGTAGGCTTTATTAAATTATGTGGCCATAAGGTAATTTAATTTCAGCTATTTTTCTGAAGTTAACCTCTTATGTTCCCATTTCCATTGTTAAAATATATACATCTAAACAGTTACAATAGTGCAGAAACATTTCTGTTCTAATCCAGTAGGGCATGATGTGGTTACATCTTTAAACAGCACTTTGTAAAATACCTCTTTAGCACACATGTCTTTACAAACCATCTTATATGACATGCAGTTCTAATACATTTGTAACACAACCATATGAATCATGTTGATATTCACAAATTACATATAATTATTTACAAAATTCCAGATAGCTGGGCTGGCAGTATCGCCTTTCATGACATGGAGCTCCATTTTTATTTGGAGGATGTATATGATCTGTCTGTTCCATGGGATAGTCCTACAACTAGATTCAGGATTTTTGGTAGTGATGAGTTCAAAGAAATAATCATATTGCCTCATTCAAGCATTTATGGCACTACATACATTCTTAGATAATTTTTATGCAATCTGTTCTCTGAATCATCAGTTTTCTGCAGAACCCAATTATTTTGTTTCACAAGAAATCTGTTTGCACAGCTTCTTCTTGTATTCTTCCTTCCATGTCATTTAATTCAGTACTGTTTTATTAATTTGAGTCTTGTTTCTCAATTATTTCTTTCAATAGCTCAGTTGTTTTTTGCAGTCTTCCTTTATCAGGTTAATTTTGTTATCCAGCTTATTTCTCTTGAATGAATATTCATTCATTGAGAAAACTAGTGTTGAAAGCTTTTCTTCATATTGGATTCCCATGAGACAGTCTTCAGGTTACTCATTTTTGTATAATTTTTCACATACATAATTTTACAGGAACCTTTTCATAAATTTCCTTTTGTTATTTTTACATACTTTAATACCATAAGTATTCATAACTACTTTTTCATTTCAAAACTCCTGTGAAATTAGTATAAAAACTACAGAGCAAATTATAGGTGATCAGTTATTCATTTACCCATATTCATTCTGCTCACTAAACTTCAGTTTTAGAAAGTTTTTGTTTTAATTCTCCAAAATTTGAAAGTACAGTAGAACCTCCATAGTTGACCACCTCCCTGCATTGGCCACCACCTTACGTTGAACTAATTTTCATAGACTGGACATGTACCACATGTACTCAGTGGTAGACCAACCTCTTTATATTGACCACCTCTGTAAGTTGTATCTTGACCACTTGGACTGTGACACACAATATTAATTTACCCGCTATAACTTGATCAGTTGAGTCCACCTTACATCAAGGGGTAGAAGATGTGGGCTTTGCCCCTTAGTTGTATTATTTTTTCTTTAGTATAAGTTATTTTCTCATGTTTTATTATCACCATGTGTTGGATTAGGCCTAACGTTCTATTGTTTATCACGTGTTGCTGAAGATTTTTTCAACGTGAAGGACTGGTCTGAATTGTACGTACATCCTACAATTACTGAACATTTTGCAGTTAATTGAGACATGATGGCCCAAAGGAAAGAACTCAAAGAGCTGACATTGAAGGAAAAGGTTGATTTTCTACATTTTCTGGAAAACAACAGCCAAAGAAAGACGGCAGAACATTTTGGTGTTAGCAAGATCACAGTTAGCAACATCCAAAAATGTAAACATGAGTACTTAGAGAGATATGGTAAGGATAGTGAAGACCTACAACAGAAAAGGAAGTAAACTTCCCTCAATGAAGTCAATAAAGCCACATTAAGCTGGTTCAAACAAGTGAGGGCAGTTAACACCCAAATCTCCAGGCCAATGATACAAGAAGTTGTTAAAAAATTTGCACAGAAATTCGGGGTGGCAGATTTCCAAGCATCAAGTGGTTGGCTTGAGAAATTTAAACTGTGAAATGAGATCTCCCAGAAAGTCTTGTGTGGTGAATCCAATGAAGTTCCAGTAGAAGTTGTGGAAGACTTCATCAAAAAGTTCCCGGACTTCACCAGAGGCTTCAAAGAAGACAGCATCTTTAAAGCTGACAAGTACAGGACTCTTTTTCATGGCAATGCCTGACAGGAGCCTCATCATAAATAAGAGTGGAAAACTTTCCAAAGAATGTTTCACAGTTCTGCTTTGCGCTAGCTCAACCGGAGAGAAACTAAAGCCCTTGGTGATTGGCATTGGCAAATCCATGCACATTCAAGAACCTAAAGCCCAAAGACCTGCCCATCACTTAAAGATCAAACAAATGTGCATGGATGACTGGTGCCCTATTTGAGAAGTGGGTAAGAGGTATCAACCAAGAAATGAAGAAGAAACAGTCTATTCTACTGACAGTAGACAACTGTCCTGGCCACCTGCAAGTGAATCATCTCAAAAATGTGACACTGAAATTTCTGCCTCCAAACATGATCTCAGAAATCCAACCTCTTGACCAAGGCATCATCAAAACATTTAAAATGCCCTACTGAGCCCAGCTCCTGCAGTGGGTCATTACTAAAACACAAACTTGTGGTCCACCTGTGGAAGCAACTTCGTCAGCTGCATCAGTTAACGCTCAGGATGCTGTCCTCTGGATTAGTTCACTTGGAATAAAGTTCAGTCAGTAATGATACAGAAGTGTTTTAAGAAAGTTGGATTTGTCACAACCCAAGAGCATGATGTTTTGACCCCATCAGACAGTCCATCTTCCATTGCAGAATTTGAAGGAGTAGATTTTGAAGGTTTTGTTGCAATGGATGATGAGGTGGCAACCTGTAATGAACCTGACCCAGAAGCAATTTTCCAAGTGATATTGACCGAAGTACAGACCAGCATAAAAGTGCATGAAGCAGCTGATGAAATGGAAGAAGTAAATAAGGATGACACAGAAATTGCAGAGACTCCAAAAAAAGAGGATGTCAGGCATTTGATAATGCAGTTGAAATCATTTGCTGTGGAAAAATGCCCAGGTATGCTGCATGGGGTGACCAGGGTTGAGAGTGCTTTCTCCACTTACCTTTGTAATATGAATAAAAAACAGACCAAGATTGACTCTTTTTTCAGAAAGAATGATTAAACCATGAGAAAACAGTAAATGTATTGCTTTTGTATGATACTGCATGCATTATTTTACTGTGTTTGATTATGTATGATTTCATATTATATTCTCTAATAAAAGCTGTAATAGAAAGTAAAGTACATGTATGTATCAGTACAGTAGGCCTAATTCCTTATGTTGACCACCTCTGTATGTTATCAAGTTTGTTACAGTCCCTTGGCTGGTCAACTTACAGAGGTTCTACTGTATTTTGTTTGGCCCTCTGTCTTCTATACCTTTGCTATTATTTTCTACTGTTTTCAAAGGCACTGTTTTCTCTTGCTCCTTATAAGTAAGGCTCATATCAACAATTCCCAATATTTATATATCTCCTGAGTACATTTTCAACACAGTGTCAGATAGCTACTAAACTGTGTCGTTAAATTTTCAGTATCTCCATTCATTCACTATATTGACTTTGCTGCCAACATCATCATCAGTCTTTGCATATTTTCCTTATATCTTATGTTATTTAGTAGTTGGTTAACTTTCTGCATATTTATTCTTAGTACAGCCTGTAAAGGAAATGTTTATTCTTCACTCTTTGTGCTGACTTCATCAGCAAGAAAAATATTTCAGCAATCAGCATCAAATTTCATACTAGTGCTTTAAACTTTTGTATTTTAACAATTTTTTTTTGTGGCATACCTATGCCATGCTTGTTGATTAATTGTATAGTCTGCTCTGTCCCCAAGGTCCTTTCAACTTGCAGTAGCTTTTCTACTTTCCTTACTGTTAGGGATATGCACTTTGTAGCACCATTCCTCTGTACTGTTACATTTACTCCACTTGGCTTTACTTGTAAATTTTGTTCATTAATTTCACTGATAAAGTAGTCTTTAAGGCATATTTGAATTTCAGTTTATATTAGAAAAAAGAATTATATTTATGCAATCAACATTAATTGCACACAAAGTCCTGCCTCTCTTTGCTGTAATATCTTGTTCATAGAAATCTTGGTTAATTCACTTGTTTTCAAATCTACCATATTCAGTATTTCAGTAAGAGTTCCTTACCTTTGAAATGATATTACTGTAAACTCACCAGCTAACCACAGATGTTTCCTTTCTTTTTTTTTAATATTAGCTTTCTCAGGACTCAAGAAGCTTCTCATTAGACTATTAGACTACAGCTTTCAGGTATAATAATAGTGATAATAATTGTTCTCTTTCTCTATTCCATTTCATTTTCAGGGTCAAAAAATGTTCCAGTATTTTGCAAAATGTTCCAAGTCTAGATTTTGCCATCAATGGCAGAGTGTCTGTTTGCAGTTCCTATTTCATCAGGTGCTGTACAACCTGTCTCATTTGTTTGCGTGAAAACACCAGTACAGCCCCTCTTTCTGATCGAAGGGTTCATAGGTTAGTACTAGGCTAACTGCCCTTGGGGGCTGTTTTAAGCCTAGCCAATTACCCCATAGGAGAATCAAACCCTGCACCTTGTGTCTACAAGATAAGCACCATAACCATTATACCAGCCTCCCACCTAGCTGCACTGTTGTCTTCATGTAGTGTGGTTATTAGTTCTTCATGCATGATAGATACATAAATACTTGATTACACATGGAGTTGCTGATTTTCTTGTCTGCTATAAGGATGCCACCTACAGTTCTGAACTGATTACTAGCACAAGGTGACCATTTTGCTACAGGATCTAAAGTGGGACACTTGAGGGCTGTCCTGGGAAGCCATTTCTGCAATTCCATTCTCCTGGCCCCCATGGGAGTGGAGATAGGGCCACCATGTCATCTCAAACTGGGGCCAGCAGGTTGGCCTCCCATTCTTCACCTGGCACTGTGGGGATGCCACTCTGTGAACAGCACCACCCAGGAGGCAAGAGGCCACATGCCAGGAGGCTCGAAGAGATGTACATTCGTTGGTACCTGGCACCACAGGGAAGAGAGACTGAGGTGTGCTGCAAAAAGTGCAGAGATGGGAGGACCCAGGGCCATCTCCCCTGCGGGTTTGAAAGCCCAAGGTACAAGGCAAAGGGGAGAACTGGTGTCACAGACATCTGGATGAGGGACTGTCTGAGGCTTCAGGGCCCAGCAGAGTTCCATGAGGCTCGGAAGATCCCTTCAGAGGCTCCAAGAGCATGTGCAACACTGCATGATTTGTCAGCAGTCAGGAGATATTTAACCCTAGAAAAGAGCTCTCACTCCTGGTAGAAGTGGAAGCCCGGAGGGAGTCCATCCCGATGGAAGTCTGGAAGGGAGAGAGGGAGAGAGGTAGAAAGTGACTGAAACAGGACAGCCCCAGCCTGGGTGAGGGGTTACGGACCAAGCCCCCTCTGGGACGGAAGTTTGGAAGGGGGAGAGAGACAGACAGTGGCGGAGATGGGTATGCTTCTGCCTGGGGGGGGGGGGGGTCAGACAGAGCTCCCCACAATGGAAGTCCTTAAGGGAGTATTGGGGCAGACAGAAATGGGGCCTGGAGAGCTCCTGTCTGGGTGAGTAGGGTCAGGCACAATACCCCCATGATGGAAGTCCTTAAAGGAGCAACTGACAGACAGTGGCGGGGACTGGAGAGCTCCTGCCTGAGTTAGTGGGGCCAGTCAGAGCTCCCCATGATGGAATTTCTTGTGGAAGCACCAGAGTGGATGGCAGCGGGGCCTGGAGAGCTCCTATTGGGGTGAAGGCATCCAACTTCACCCCATAACCGATAGCATCCTTGAAAAATCTCAATGTCTTCAGATCTGCTCTGGATTGGAAAGCAGGGCAAATCTGAAGCCTTTAAGAGTGCGGATTTGCCCGTCAGTGGCTGAGGGGAGTTCCAGAGTGGCAGATGGGATCAGAGGGAAGCTTCCCTGAGAGGGTCTGAGGGTGTGAGTGATCCAGCATGATTTGGCAGCCTGCAGGAGACATTGAGGTGGAGAAATCACTCAGCATGGGGGGCCACGGATGGGGAAGATCACTTGGCCAGGTTGAAGGGGAGGCCTGTAGGGGTTGGCCCTGACAGAAGTCAGTAAGAGAGTGCCAAGCAGATGGGTGCAGGGCCTGGAGAGCTCCTGCTTGGGTGAGTGGAGTCAGGCAGAGCCCCCCATGATGGAAGTCCTTGAGGGAGCAACTGACGGATGGCAGCAGGGCCTGGAAGGTTCCTGCCAGGGTGAAGGCATCTGACCTTACCCCATACCCAAAGGCATCCTCGAAAAATCTCAAAGTCCCTAGAGCTGCTCAGGATGGGAAAGCAGGGGGACTGACCACCCCGGGAAGCCAGGTCACCATTCAGACTGAGTGGTCTAAACTGGGACATTTCTGTGCCCCAAAGGCAATGTTCAGGATTCCAGGACAGAGACTTCCAAACTGGGACTGTCCTGGAAAAACTGGGACAGTTGGTCTCCTTGGTATACATGCATGTATATATGCAAATCTTTACACTTTTTCCCTAAGTACTATACATATATAGGCCTATGTGTATGCATACACATAGACACATTACTTACATATGTATCTATCGAGCATTTCTTCGCTCGGTCCTTGCTGTTATGTCTTACCCAAGCACCTTTACACAATATATACAGTTCCAAGCACCTTTACACAATATATATACAGTTCCAAACACATTTGCACACCTTTATGCAATATGTACTCTGAATAAAGAACTTCCAGACCATGACAGAGTTTTCAGTGATGCCTGCTGATGTTAAAACTCTACAAAAAGATATATCCCAGCTGGGTGCATGCACTGTTATATTATGGGCTTCATGGATCTGCAGTTTCTTTTCTCAAAAGCAATTTTTTTATAATCATCATCCCTTCAGCCCTAGGAACTGAGTGTAACACAAAAAAATTAAAGTGCTTGAAAAATGCACATACAGTCGAATGTTTATAACGAGCACTGATGATTTCACATTGTTTAATACGATACAGATCTCCTCCTATTCTCACTTTTGAATTTCTTGTAGACACTTTTTTTGTGTTAGACTCAGTCACTAGGGATGTAAGGGGTGGTGATTATAACAAATTGCTTTTGAGTAGAGAAACTTTTTGGCAGCTTAGGCTACAAGTAGATAAGAATCCTGGAATCAATGATAGCATTTGTTCAGTTGTAACAGTCGTTTCTATAGCCTTTCCCCATCAGACAGAGAAACCCTTAAAACTATCACCACAAACAAAGATGTAAGATTTATGAAGCCCAATAAAGGTGGTGGGTTAATGATTATGGGGTTACCTGGATTATGAGGGATGACTGTGCAATTTGTTAGGAAACATCCAAACTTATAGTGTGGTCTCCCTAAATGAAATATCCATTGCATACATAAGTATTATGGTCATTCTTGATGAACTGTTATTATCTGACAACATTTCACATCGACTGTATGAGTTGCTTTCTATGGTCAATCCAGTGGTTCCAAAACTTTTTAGGATTCCAAAAATACATTTGAATGTTGAGGACTCTCTGTTAAGGCCCATTGTGGCTGCAGGAGGCTCTATAACAGAACCTCTGGTGAAATTTATAGACCTGAAATTGAAGAACATGTTTCTCCTGTTCCCCCATGTCATCAGAGATTTTTGGCACTTGCTTAACAAATTATGTCACATTAATGTTGAGATTATTTCTTTATATGCTACTTGTGACATACAAAGTTTATTTTCAGTTATCCCTCATGAAAAGGGATTGGAATGGTTTGGAAAAATAGTTGGGGGAGTGGGGGGGCTTACAGAACAAGATCAATTACTTATGCATGACTTAGTGGACACTGTATTGAACAATAACTTCATGGCCTTTGGTAGTGAATATTGCAAACAACTTAAAGAAGTAGCAGTGGGGGCTGCATTTGCCCCCATTTATGCTAATGCTGTTCTCCTCAAGTGGGAAATTGATATTCTTTTCAAGATGCCATTATTTAGTGGTCACTTGGGCTATTTCAGACACCTGGGGGATTTATTATTTGTATGGAAGGGCACCACAAATTTATTTTTGGCAGTACTGGAGCTGATGAAGTGTAGTACCAGTTTTTTGAAGTTCACTTGTCAGGTTGATGTGCAGGGTATTCATTTTCTGGACATTGATATACAGAAGACAAGTAACAGTTGCCTAGAAACCTGTGTTTCTAGGAAGCCCACTTATTGTAATTCATTTCTGTCCTTTACAAGCTGCCATCCTTTTCACCAAAGGAAAGGTATTGTGAAAAGTCAATTGATCAGGGTTTCTAGATTGACTTCCAATTATGCCATATGTTTAGATGAATTCTAGGTCCTTAAGAGGATGTTTTTAGACTGAGGATGTACCAGCTCCTTTTTGGATAATGTTCAAGGTGAGGTGTGAGAAGGGACAATGGAGAGGTATGCAGGTATCATAAAAGGTGCCCTGATGAACTCTACTAGGTTTAACCAGAAGGACATGAAAATATTCCTGGTCAAAAGAACATGGTTCTTCAACATTCCCTGGATGCCAAGAATATCCAGCAAATTATTTGGAATAACTGGCAAGTCCTTTCCTGTGACAAAGGGACCCAACAGTTGGTTAATAGCCAGCCCACATTTACATACAAAAGGAAACCCAATATCAAAACATTATTGGAAAGACCTTGTTTTAATTTTGTGTCCAGGTTTCTGGTGACTTTGAAATGTGAGAAATGTCCCCAGTGCTGCTATATTGAGAACAACTATACTGGCCCTTGAATGGATATCATTATGAAATTTGCAAAAGGGGGCAAGTTTTATTGCTACTCTGAAAGGGTGGGATACATTGCAGTCTATACTCAATGTTGAGTGTTCTGTGTGGGCAAAACCAACATGCCTTCAACAAAAAGATTTATCAGCATGTTTATAGTATACAGAAGGCTGGCAACAAGAGTGCTCTTGCCAGACATTGCCTATCCTGTGTAGTCTTTAAAACATTTAAGTTTTTTTAGTTTGTAGCAAGTGCAAGCAGCTGCCTAACTGGAAGAACAAACTGTTTCATTGTGAAATGTTGTGGAAACTTAGTTTAGATGTCACACACTTTCCAGGGATTAATGACAGTATTTCAATTGCCAGTGAAATAAATATGAGGGCTTCCTAGATGTAAATAGTGTTGTTTATGTTATATTTCACTGTTTTCCAATACTCTTTAAGATTTTCCCATTTTTTGTGATTTCTGCTCTTTGATTGGGTTATTTCTGGGGGGGGGGGTGTTCATGAATATGTTTTAAATGCTGTTCTGGCTTCCTATTTCATGGTTCCGAAGATGCCTTTCATAGAAGATGAAAGCGCTAAACCGTGGTTGTTTGCTGTTTTTAACTTTTACTTTGTTATTAAAGTTCCATAGTCATCCAGCTGCTGGTGTTTTTTTTGTTTTTTGATGATGTGGTAGGGTATTTTACCTATAGTTATTTGGACCTGGAGTAGCTCAATAGAGTTGTACTGTTTCAACAGTCATGAGGTGTATTTGAATTTAATGAAAATGGATACACCTCCACCTTTGGTTCTTTCATGCTAATTTTTGGAGTCTGAATGCGTGGAAGGCATTGTAGCCCTGCATGGCCGGGTACTCTCTGCAGCCTTGAAACAAGTCTGTGCAGAGATCAGCATCTGCCAAGGTATAAGGAGTGCTTGCAGGGAGTGCAGCTTACTGTCTATGCTCCTAGCATTAAGCAGCATGACCTTGAGTTTGTCTCTAGAGTATTTTTCTATGTCGGAAGTTTTGTTGTTTTGACAAAGCTTAAAAAAGGCTCTATGGGGGAGGCAAGCATATTTGCCAATATCCTAAAGCCTTAAGGTGACAGGTGAAGGCCATCTTTGGTGAAGCATTGATGTCTGTTAACCCACGCCTTTCCAGGCTGAAAGATACTAGATCCCCTTGAAGAGACCCCAGAAACTAAGCCAATTGTTAAAATCAATCTTTTTTTTTGTTTGTACTGTGGTATCATCCTAGGTGAAGGTAGAATGTTGCTTAGGGCGAGGAACATACCTGCCTGGCACACATAATCTGAGTGCTCTATTATGTCTATCTTCATATAGTCCAGAGTGGTACATCTCAAGTCATTCACTGCGACATGTACTATGACAGAGTCATAATGGTAATTGATGCTGCGTGACTTGAGTATGTAAGTGACTTAGCAGATCCTGGAATATGACAGGCAGCTGACCATTACCATCTCCTTGTCCAGCCTGTTGAGGGGGATGTCTGTGTGTCTCACTACTCGGTCACCTTGACTAGGACATTTAGTTTTGAAGTGTTTTGCCTTAGGGGCTTGATTGCTGAGACACTGTTATACATGTTGTTATGTGTACTGGTGGACTCGGTTTGTGTACCAGTATGTGAGGGTTGTTTGCACTTGGGAGCTCTCTGGTCTTTTGGTAGGCTCTTGGTGAGTACCTCTGCATATGTGGGTTTACATGTCATGACTTTATCTAGTGTAAGAGGACAGGTGTGTAAGCTGGCAACCTTTTTGGTGTCTTGTTTATTGTTACTTGATCGGACTGATTCAAGTTTCATGTTATAGTGACATCTCTCATATGCTGTATTTGTTTGCTTTAGGAGCAGGTGGCTGTCAGTATACACGAGGCAATTGCTACATTGCCACAGGATGCCCATGTCAACCAGTCTGGCTGAAGAAATGTCAGGAAACTGGTTCCCCATACCAGCAGGTAATTCCTGGTTTGTGGAAGGGCAAAAGATCAGCTATTTCTCTGGGGTTAGCAAGGGGACTTAAACAGGATTAACAAGGAAAGTGGGGTGATGCTTATCAGTGCTTAGTTAAGCTGCCTATAGTGCAGTGGTGCTCAACCGAGTTGCCTGAAGAGCAGCATGGAAACTTGAGAGGGTTTCACCAAATGGTGTTCAGGGAAAAAGTGATTCTAGGTGTTTATGTCTATAAAAGGCACCACTAACCTCATTGTGCAGTGCACAGCTACACGCAAATACGATGCTGAAATGCAAGTGGATTTAAACAGTTCTAACACAATCTACCAATAGAAAAGCCCCTCACAGAGCTTTTATTCCAGCTATCTCCAACTCAGATGGGACATGAGCTACACACTTGTGCCACAAGGGTGCTGAGAGGGCCTCTTAATGTAAGATGGCTGTTTTTATTGCTCAAGTGATACCAAACAGTCTAGAGTCAGCAAGTCTAAATCTAGCCTATGCTATTTAAGCAGAGGAAGTAAATATACGAACTGCAGAATGAATCAGTCACAGCAGCAAAAAACAGTTAAACATGAAGCAACAGTTCAGTAAAATGCAGTACACAAGTGCAAACATAGGCTTAAATATTACTTATTTTTTGAAGATTTCAGTGGATGCCTTGGAGTTTCTTATATGCACCTCAGACCTCTGGCTAAGAGTGCCAAACTCTAAGCAGCTCCAATAAACTGAGCACAAAACCGCACAAATGCAGTGCTTAAATACAAGAGAATTTAAACAGTTCTAACAAATGAAAAACAATGACTGCTTAATTGACTTGCTGAAGGTCACAGGCAAATGAGGGCCGAAGGAATTAAACTCAGTACCACTAGAACTACATTACAGTGTGATGGAATATTACCCCACTTATATATATATATGCGTGTGTCTATATCTATTTATCTATCTATATAATACATATATATATATATATATATATATATATATATATATATATATATATATATATATAGATAGATATTTTTTTCATTTAGTATACAAGGAAGAAAGACTATTTCAGGAACTCTCATATCTTACTGCCTACCAGAGAGACACAGCTTATATATGTTTCAACAACAGACCAGCTGGCATTGTAAAGTAATAAACATATTGCAGTGTAGACATTGGATGTATCTTTATATATGAAACAAAATTATGCTGAAACTTTTAGAGAGCAGGGGGACACCTTATTTTCTTCATTTTAGAATAAGTCCTTTAGTGTCATAAATATAGCAAACAGAAAAGTATTATAGTTCTCACATTATGTCATATGATGTACTTGAAGAAAGCAGGATTCACATGTCCTAACCACTTTTAGCTCATTTTAAGCCTCAGGTTTTGTAATTGATTACCCTCAGATTGTTCTTGTAATGAGCCATCAGTGCAGGTCTGCTCTCTGTTAAGTGTAATTTTAGCCAGGTGCATTCTTATCTCTGCGTATGAGTTTCTAAGTGCTGCATTTCATCAAATTAAATAATGAGCTGTTACAAGCCTAATGTGGGGAGAACATACAAAGATGTATTGGGATTAACAGAGATCTAATGGCTATGTTGTTCTTCTTATTTTGTCATCTCGGCCTTTTTAGGCAGTCAGTATAACGAAGTTATTCAATACATCATGCACATGATCTACGGTAAGGCTTATTTCATGGTGACCTGACTTAACATGTCCAGAAATCATGGGAAGGTATGACATGAGCTACAAATAGACCAACCCAGTGGAAGTAAGAAAAAAAATTCACAACAGCAGAAGCATGTCTCTCCATTACAATATTATATTTCAACTATTTTATATGGCACGGAAGATAAGACTTTCTCTTTAAACTATATATTTAGGGATATTCTTTATCTATGAACTAATAATTTTAAGACAGAAGCTGAAATGATGCTGCATTTTTAATGAAACACACACACACAAACACACACACACACACACACACACACACACACACACACACACACACACACACACACACACACACACACAGTTTGTTCAGAAAATGTTTAAAATTGACTATCCTTCAAGTAAGCTGTTAAAGACAGGTGAAACATAACAATAGTGGTCTGATTTAGACTCGATTTATATACTGAATAGTGTAGCTATGTTTCTCTATGGCTGTTCTACTGGTGGATGAAGTTATATTTCTCAAAGGTTAGTTGCACAAGGTGGCAAGGACTGCAATACCTGCATGGAAAATCATTGCCAGCAAGATGTGTTGACAGTGATGCCCTTTCTAGGGTAATTTCCCGTAGAGGTTTGGGGTGGGAGGGCTTGCCCTCCATGTCAGTGATGCAGTGGTGCTTGCCCCCTGTAAAAACATTTATATTGTGTTTTCTGGTGATATTTTTCAGGATCACAGTTCATTGCCTATGATTGTTAGCAATTTGATGCTCAAAGACCTATAGTGGAAGCTTTCTTTACTGTCTAAGGATAGCAATTTAACCTATTTTGGATTTATTATTAAATAATCCATCAGCCTAATTGCTCAACTGAAGTTTTTTTCCTGTGGTTATTGAAAATTATACAGGAAGCAGAGTTAGCCACTGAAATAATTATTTTTAGTATCTGTAATATAATTTAGATTAGATTATGATGGCTGCATTTATATGAGTAGCGCAATGACATGATTCAGATATAACCTGGACCAGCAGTGTTATGAGCGATCTAGCTTCTCTTTCCTTTTCCCCAGATGTTTATGAATACAGTTGTTGAGTTATTGCATTTATGTACACCTAACTGGAACATATACCACTAATGATTATATAGTGAACTACATACACTAACTGTAGTGTTAAAGGGTATGTTACTACAATAAAACACAACTATAAATCTACTTTTGCTTCAACTGTATTTATATATTGTAAAACTGAATAACTCTTTCCCTAATATATGCTCACACTAATACACAGTGTTAGAAGATTTGTTCAAAGAGTCATTATCCCTCTTATTTGTTTATGCTTGCTACAACCACTTTGCAACTATCCCTAATATATGACCATCTATAAATCCACCCAGTATTTTTTCAAACACTTCTTGTCCTGAAACTATAGGTACCATAGTTGGATAATTCAAATTCTTAAGAATTTTTTGAAGTCCAAGCACCACAGTAACTATGAAATGTATAACAAAAAACTCAGACTGTGGCTTTGTTATCATTTTACTAATGCAATGTTCACAACATTTGTAAAAGCACAACATTCATAAACAGACAAAACTATGCATAGGAATGTATGAAATAGTATATAATTATCTACAGTGTTAAATAACTCTGCCATGTACAGTTTTTAGTATAATTAGTGTATCATTGCACTGAGTGGATAATTTATAGTTAACTCATGGCGATCAGGGGCGGTTTGATAATGAAGATGTTTGTATAGTACATCTGTTGCTGAATAATCACTGCTGCTTTGGTTATTTCTTACAAAAGCTTTTCATTTTTTTTGTTACAGACAAATCATTTTAGTCATCAATTTGTGTTTAAATTGCAGTGATGCTGATATTATATGTAATGACTTCCTCAACAAGTGGATGTTCATTTAAATATTTGTAATTTTATGTGCTGCCAGAAGCTGATGATTTATATACTTGACAGAAGATTCTGTGTTTACTTTTAAACTACCTGGATGAAATTAAGCTTGAGTTTTTTTACAATCAATGGCAGAGGAATACAGTGTTTTAATATTGTTAGATAAATAATAACTGTATTGTTACATGCATTGCGTGACCATATGGAATTATAAATGAGAGTCCTTGCACTGCATAGTGAATGAGTTAAGTTATGCTACCACGTCTCTTAGTATAATTTCTATACTTTTTTCATTAGTAAAGTTTTGTACACAAGTGCACTTTCATTGCCTATTTATGCAGATGTGATTGCTGTAGCTGTTTACAATAATTTAAAGAGGGACATATTATTCTTGATTATATAATGAAGGTCGATAAGTTAAATGATCAACACAAAAAGAATTTACCATAATATGCCAACAATTCATTCTATTGACTGCAGTAAACATCAATACCCAGTACTTTGATTTCCTTTTCTGATATACTACCCATGACTCTACCTCACATTCAGCTCAAATCTATCTGAATAGTCATCATGTTAAGGAAAGGCTTTCTAAAGGTATGCTGCATGGTTAGGGGCAGGATTAGGATTATCATTACTAAAGTGGACAGGGGCTTGACTACATAACTGGCTACTAGTCAGCATATTCAGAAAACATAACAAATCACTCCTCCTAGCTTTAACCTACCTCCCAGTGTCATCATCCACAGACAAATTCAGCACTATGTTACAAAATATTATATCCACCAAAACAAGTTTACATAACCTCCAACTTGTTGGGAATGTTAAATTTAACATGCTATGCCCAATACACAATGACATAAAAGATTTCCTCAATGAGTATAACCTACATCAATTTGTACAGTAGCCCATTTGTCCAAATCTAAACATAAATAACCACTCTTCTCAAACTTCATAATCAGTGACAACCCCTCACTAGTCGCTGATATAACTATCCATCCACCATCTATTAGTGATAACTGCCCCATCAGCTTTCTACTGCATTCCTTCTACCAAAAGATCCCGCCATAACTGATCTCTTTTTGAGCTAAATCAGAGCCCATTATCAAAAAACACTAATCCATCCTCAACACCCAACACTGGTTCAACATTTTGAATACAACTGAAGCTAACCTCATGGCAGAATTATTTATTAATGCCTAAAGAAACCTGTAAGACACCTGTTCTCCACTGATTGCTAATCTGTACAACATCAAAAAGACATCAATATGTATATAAGTAGTATTCATGTTTATCATAATATTTAGTATAATAATAGTGTGTATAGTTATTAGTAATACTTAAAATATGTAATATATTATTTATTTATATTTGTATTTTATTATAAGTTTATTGTTTTTTGGTCCTGGGCTTGTTTTCATATATGTGTCGATGTAATCCTTTTACTATACCATTTTATTTTAATGGTATCTAGCTATTTAATAACCCATGTGATTTTAAGAATGTGTATGATTGGCTGGTGCAAATATTGGAACACTATGAAGATAATGAGATGTGTAATTGCACTGAAACTCAAAATCATTGCTGTGTTTTATTACTTTACTCATTAAAATGGTGTTTGGCATTGAGTTCTTGTCGTTTTTTCTTGGACATTCTTGGAAAGCTAACCTAAATACAGACAGAAGAAGAATATTTGTCCATCTTGGAAACCTCTCAAAGCAAGCCATTAGGAGGCATGAGGTTCAGCTAATAAAATCAACAAAAAAAGTCCCTAATCAACACACCCAAACATTTCTGGAAAGAAGTAAACAGCCTCGCGGGTAGAAACTAAACATCATTACATAAAACATCACATTCATACTTCCCCCTCAGACTTCCTATTGGAATTCAGTATCCAACCCACTGCACATCCCAGTATAACAAGCATACTCCCAACTCTGGAGACTCCCCCTTATATTCCCCAATTTTATTTCAAGCATATTAAAATAAAAGACATAGTGCCTGTTTGCAAAAAATGAAAATTTATCAGTCCTCCAGGAACAGATGGCATCCACCAGTGGTTAACCTACAACAGCAGAGATTACATCACAACACTCCTCCGACATATACTCAATTTATGCTAACACAAAATACAATGAGAGACACATTGAAGCTTCCTTTAATAAATCCAATCCCAAAACAGCCCAACTGCATCTAGTTCTCACACTGCCATTGGACCTCTATCCAACCCACAAAAAATTCACAAAAAAACTTTTTTACACAAATTAACACAATATAGATTGGACTACAACCTCCTGTCTAACAAACAAGAAGGATTGTGCTCTGGATCACCTCAATAGTCTAAATGATGTTATCAAATTAGGGATGAACAAAGGACAACTCACAAGTGCCATCTTTAATGACCTGCCAAAGATGTTTAATCTTCTAGATCACAATCTACTTCTACTCAACCCACAAGATATAGGCATTAGCCTGGATGCTCTATTTTGACTCCAAAATCTATCTGTCTAATCAACGCGTCTGTGTTAAAATGCTTTCCTCTCTCTCTATTTCCACTAACCAGTGTACAGCAAAGTGTTCCACAAAGGTACATTTTTGTTACACTGCCTTTCCCCATATAAATCAAACTTCTTCTGGATCTTCCTCACATCTCACTTTTACTCTGTGCTGATGACATGGTGCAATACCACTCAAATAAGTCCCTTTTAGCTTTACAAAAGTAACTTCAGTCTGGCTTCCTTCACCTGATTAATGAAAAGTAATATCAGCTTAGAAAAGTAGCTTGCTAGATAGACTAAAAAAAAAAAACTTTCTTTGAACTCTGTTTTCCAAATAAAACACAATGAAAGATGGAGCTATCCCCGAAAATGCAAAACCTCAATTTTAGTGTTTTTTTCAGGGACCAAACTTCCATGCACTCCCCCCCCCATGTGTGGGGGACCATGTCTCCACACACCGAGTAACTCCGTGATCACACAAATACCAGGGAGAAATGAAACTACCTTATTTCTTCATTCTGCAGTCTCTCTAATGTCAGCACTCTGCTAAGGTGCCGAGGTAGAATTCCTTCGATGTGCATGCTGTTCTATCACTTTGATTTAAATAACATGCACTTGACAATAATATGTTTTGCTGACATTGCAGGGACTCATTAATTAGGTAAAAACACCTCAGTAGGATTAAATTAGAGCACAAATGCAAACGGAACACCCGATCAATCAGTCAGAATTCAGTATGCCTACCAAAAGTCATGCAAGAGAAGGACACTATCATAGACAGCAGCTTCTTAAGTTTAAAACACGGAACAGATCAAGATAGCAGCTGTGGATCTGATAGTGTAATAACTAAATGCTGAAAGCCAGTGAATTAAGGCTGCCCTAAAAACATCATTTTAAGCATACTGCTCCATTTACTAAAATGAAACTATGAAAATTACAGACCACACCATTAAGATTTAACTTAATGTGGAAAAACATAAAAATCAAATCCACATGATTTAACAGGTGAGCATCAGGGGCCCAGCACTTAAGTCATGCCTCTGCTTACAATTACTAAATTCTTGCTTCATATTTTGGATAATCTGTACTTGTTTGACAAAAATACACTAATAAATTCATCACTTTACACTTAGTGAAATTTGATTTGTAACAGTTAAAATAAGTTATTATTAGTATAGTAGAAGTGGGGATAGTTTAGAGAGGAAGGAGATGGCAGAAAGGGAAGGGATCATATTTTGTGCACATAATTTTGTAGTTATATAGTAGGTTAAATCACTGTATTAAAATGCTCTACGTTACTTGTTATCACATAAATCAGGCATTTCTTATCCCTACACCTCCCCAGAAACAGCTGCTAACATCACAGATGATATCCCTTCATGCCACATTCCTTCAGAACTCATATCATGCATCTGCATTGTGCACAAAGATCCCTTAAGTTTGTTATAATCTTGAAGATGTATGCGAACACTGATCACTCCAGTATTTATGTCACAACTGAAAAAATGAATGACAGACACAAATTCAGTACCATTGCACCCACAATACACAATGTGCATCTGCCAGTTTGAGTAACAAGGCAATGTGCAGCACATAAGCACAGTGCAAACAGAATTTTATACCTTAACGCTATCAAATGCAGTCCTATATTGGGTCCCTGAATTAACTCCTCTGTATGGCAATTGCCTTGAACTCCAGTAAGGGTGAATGTTTCCAGATGTGAAACATAAATATGAAATTAGACTTGCAATTGTGTTTTAGTAATGTAAAAGATGTATATAAGCGTGTAACTTAGTTTTTATCTTTGTAACAATGCAACAAAGATGTGAAATATATATAAAGAGTGTATAAAACACAATTGCATCCAAAATCCACAATATGTTTCTACTAGTTTGAGTAACAAGGCAATATGCAACCCATAAGCACAGTGAGAATAGAATTTTGTGCCCCAGTTCTATTGGATGCCATCCCACATTGGATCCCTGAATTGATTCCTCTGTAGAGAAATTTCATTGAACTCAAGAAAGTCTAGATATTTTCAGATGTGAAACACACACCCCGGGATTCATGAAGCTTGGCGCAAGGATGGTTTTAGCCTTGCACCGAGCGTCCTCCTTAGAGGTGGTGCAGCAGCACCATAAGAATATTCATGAGGGTGCACTGGAAACGTGTGCGAGTGCAGGGGGCGTGTTTAAGTGTGGCACGGAGGCTTAAACATGCCCCCCACAGTTGCACAACCTACAATGCTTACTATTAGAGCCCACCTCTAATAGTAAGCAATTAATTCAGTGTCCGTGGATACTGAAATGTATGCAAAGCATACAAGAGTGTCCACGAACACTGAAATAAAATCAAAGTAGTAAACACACAAGCACGTAGTGGAATGTTGAGCCCCTGTCCCTAGAACTATTAAATGTAAATTCCCCGTGTCCCTATTTTACATTTGCATTGCTTCATTATTGACAGTGTAAGCGAAGCACAGTGTGTTTGCGTGTCGTCGCTGCCTTTTGCTTAGCATATCTTACATGTCTAAATCAGCCAAATAGAAAGAAACATGCGGAATTAATGCTGACATCAATAATTTAGTGGTTAGAGCATCCGACTACCCAACAGACATTCACAGTTCAAGTCCCACTACAGCACATATCATCTTGAATGTGTATATGAACATTTCTTTGCTGTATAACCTACATAATAACATGTAAATGTGAATTGGAGTACTGCATTAAACCTTTAACTTATGTCATTTAATTAAAGTGGTAGTGTCATAATGAATAAGGCACTAGTAAGCAGATGTAAGCACAAATAAGCAGTAGTTAACATATATAAGTACTAGTAAGCATATTTAAGTGCATTTGTGTGGGTGTAAGCAGTGTCTACACACATTAAGCATAGTAGAAGCTAACTGAATTTAAGAAACTGTAATCTGAAGTTAGCACTGCTGTTGTGCAAACCCGCACACACCCGCTCACAACTGCTTAAAAGTGCTTCAATCACTCTGTATCCAATGGCCCATGTTCTGCTCAGCAACAAAATCAATGGCCTCTGCAAAGGTCAAACCCAGGACCCTGCACACTACAGCCAATGTGAATTATCACTAAGCCATGGCAAATATACATAAATTTGATGTTATCACAAACATATCATCCAGCACAGTCATGCAACAGCATAGGAAATGTATATAAATATGTAGATGTATGTGCATGTGTATGTACAGATATAATACATATATATATATATATATATATATATATATATATATATATATATATATATATTTATATATGTGAAGAATGAATGTCGTGACAATAAAGCATACAAAAAGAATGAGAAACAACAGCAACTCCTGTATTATTATTGCTGTCATCTTATGTCAAATCAAGCTGGGTAGGGGTGAGCAAATTACTGCTACACAAACCACAGGCAGGATACTACCAGTGGGAGTAACATTGTCGATCTGCTAAGTCTACTTTACAAACCTTTGCAGGGTAGTCCCTGGTGGGACTACCCAAAAATTGCTAGTATGATTGGACATCTGACCATTACTCAAGCAAGTGCAGGTATGATCAAGGACTAAATGGTGTGAGAGCCTGATGATACATGGGTTGAGACAACATATGTGTAGGGTCCCTAACGCTGGTGATAGGACAATGTATGTAGGTGTGTTATCGCTGTGATAGTAACTGGAGAATGTATGGATTGCATGTATGTTGAACTCGGGTGGGGTGGAGGAACCATGGGTATGAAATTATTGATCCAGACGTGTCAGGGTTGGATAGCCCGGTTCTAACTGGACCGCCTCATGGAGGTCAGCGAGTTCGTTATAAGTATATATGCATGCACACATACATACATCTATATGTAGAAGTACATTCCCTGTACCACATTCATTCCTTTTGCAGACATAAATAACATGAAAGTGCCCCTACAAACCTTGACAGTAGATAGAATAATAGGTTGTGCATAACCATAAATGTAATCGGTTCATAGGTAGGTACTACGTTATCTGCCCAAGGCCATGTATAAGCCTAGCCAAGGTGTGTTGGCGTACGCCACCCCATTGATCGATTTACTGAGCATCTGTCAAGCAGGGCTATTGAATCGATCCCAGCATGTCCCAATCTTTGCACCCCCCCCAATTATATTTGGCTTTTGCTAGACTTCTTACATTAAGAGGTTGAGAGGTATGATTCTCATGTATGTTTAGTTGTGTTGTTTGGCTTCTAAGGCTGAAGTCATGACTGAATGGAGTCCAGACTCGTTGGAACAGTCTGCATACATGGTTAACAGATGTTAACTAAATAAACATTTATGTAAAGTGCATTACAGAAAAGACAGTGACCCTCTTCTCTGCACTGTGGCTTATATATCCTGACTCAATAACATGCAAAATGCATGGCCTTTGTAACAGTGCAGGCCTCACTTAGACTGTCATGAAATGCTTGTCATCCATATATATATACATTCTCATTTCTTTGCAACATTTGGCATGATGTTGCTGGGATATATAATACCAAGCCGAAATACGTTGTTTTGTTTCCGTTGTAGATTGCAGTACTATAGTATTAGAGTTATGGGGAGATAGAGGGAAGGGACACATCTGCAGAATTGCAGATTTGTGTATTTTGTTTGAAGTCAGTGCTGTTCTCAAAAAAATAAAATGTGAGGACTTTCTCACTATGAAATAGTGGAATCATTCCTGTGATTTGCCGGCTACGCCAATGCCAATCACTAAACTGGTCTTATTTGTAATATAATTTCACCAAACTCGCACATTTTTCATGTGTAACGTGTGCGTTATCACATAGTCATAGTTATTAATTTATTGTAGTGTCTTGTTAACAGGAGTAACGAAGTAATGAAGTAAGGAGTCTAATCTTGAATTAAAGACATGTGTGTCCCGGGTGGAACAACTCAAAAATTGGGAATAGTGTCCTATTGGGCACTCATTTCACCAGTTTTTGTGGACTAAAAGGTTGGGATGTCTGAGGATACATGGAGTGAGTCAACCCATGGGATGGGTCTACAGGAGTAGGGAGTGGCCAATGTGTAGTGTTGTGGATACACCGTGTTTCCATCTGGAGAATGGATGACTGCTGTGTCAGTGAAGTGTTGGGGTGGGTGTTTGGGGAACTAGGATCCATGGGTATATGGGTATACATGCAAATGAAGCAGTGCAACAATAGTGTAGTGGTTAGAGCATCCGTCTAATGCACAGACGTTCCCAGTTTGAATCCCACTGCAGCACATGCCATTTTCCATTGGAAATCTGTATATGAACATATTTTGACATCTGTCTGCTGTATAACCCGCATAATAACAATTAAAAGTGAACTGGAGTGAAATGTCAGTGCCATAATGAATAAGGCACTAGTAAGCAGGTATAAGCATAAATAAGCAGTAGTAATCATATGTAATTACTAGTTAGCGTGTTTGCGCATCGGGAAGCAGTGCTAACAGCTGGTTGCAGTTTCTCACAAGCAGTTAGCTTCTACATTAGCTAACCTGTGTAGGCAGTGCTAACCCCCTTGCAAACAGGTTGAAACCCGCCTACTGCTGCTTAAAAGGGCTTACTCTCGCTTACCCCTGCACGAACATGCGTAGACACACTTATTGCAGGAAAGTGGTAAAAAGGGGCACAAAGAGGGAAAGAGAGTAGGCAAGATAGCTAGGGATGTGCAGGAAAGGTGTAGGGGAGGTCCATACCTGCCCATGTCTTCTACAAATGTGTTGGTGCTTGGTGCCACCTGCATTGATAGCATGATACAGGTATTCCCTGGTGTCCGTGCCATCTGTCCATACAGGGCATGTGTGTAAGGCATTGTATGTCCTTTGTGGGTCAAATTTGATGGCACCACATATGTTGCAGGCATCTAGTGGGGAACATAGTGACAGTGCATTGTCTGCAATTATGTGCCTATTGCACTGGTGGGCAGGGTGCCATGCCCTTTGCAGCCCACTGCAATCAAACCATGCTTACTATCTGTCAACAATATGCAGGGTACTAAGAATGTAGCGGCAGTCATCTAGGCAAGTGTGTTTCTGTATGAGACATGGGTTCTGACTGTATTCCGGGTAATATTAGGGTTGCCTACTTTGTCCACCAGGCCTTTTATCAGATGTAGAATTATAGCTTGCCAACCCAGTCTCTTGGCTGATTGAAATCTGTAATCCTCATCAGGTGGACATTGTGACATATAATATGGCCACCATATAGGAAAAGTACAAGACCTACTCCTCAACAAGTCCAGTTGTAGACACTTACAGCCACCTCCACACAGGATATGACTGAGAAACTCATACAAATGCACACACCTGCCATGTCTTGGAATAGAACACCTACCTAACTAGTTCATGACACTACATCATTACACAGTTATAGCATGCACTATAGAGATTACTGGCTACAAGGCTCCCAGATGTATATTTCCAGGTGGGTGACATCAGCAGCCTAATCCTGAATGCCTTGGCAACGTTGGGTATGTGAATTGTATGGAGTGTGACTACTCTAAAAAACATTGCTCTCTACTCAGGCAGAGACAGATGGATGAACACACACACACACATTTGCCAGGTCTGGGATTAGAACAACCAGATAACTACTTCACCACACTACAGCAGTACACAGTTACAGGACATGCTACAGAGATTACTAGGTTACAGCATTGCCAGAGATGTATATCTTGGTGGGTGACATCAGCATGATTGCCAAAGTAGGGCCAATGAAATGTACTGAGTGTGACTAGCCAAACATGCAGTGCTCTCCATACAGGCATAGGAACAGCATTACACTGTTATAGTACGCACCACAGAGATTGCTGGAGTACTCGTTTCCCCGAAGGTGTACTCCCCAGTGATTGACATCAGTAGGATTGCCAGTGTAGGGCATTTGAATTGTATTGAGTGTGACTAACCTAAATTGCCACAATTAGTCTGTATGCATTAACTGCTGTCCTGGCCGGGCCAAAATAACCCACCTTTGCAGGTCATGAACCCAGGGCCCTGCATTTCATAGTCACAGTAACTAACCACTAGGCCATCACAACAGTACATGAGACTGAGGTTTCACCACAGTACTCCCACCATAGACTAATCAAAGTGAACATATGGAAAGAATGTATATACAGTTGTCCATAAAATACCTCTCCAATGCCAACTTCATGCTACTCAAGGCAGAAGTGACAATGTTCGTGACACCCATGGAGACAGGAGCTGACTGTTCTACTGATGAATCCTGCACAAAGGTACTGTATGAGCACATCCACTTGTGCATGATTCCTGACATCCCACATGGAACCACAACACTCACCTCCCAAATAAGCAAGCCAGTCTGATGGTCTCCTGCCATTAACAGAGTATACAACAGAAGGTAGACACTGTTGAAGCAAAATGGATACTCCAAGGATGAAAACAACCCCCTTACCAGCCACAGTAAGAAGAGGAGATCCCTCATGTAATCCTCCAAAACTGGTTATGTAACTAAAATCACCTCAGATTCAATAGACAACCACACAACATTCTATAGTTATGTTCAGAATCTAACTGGCAATGCTGAGAAGTGTTCCAAGCTATGACAGAATGGCATTACACAGACTGCTCCCATGGATTGTGCCAATATCCTGGCAGACTTCTTTAGTGCCACAGTCACCCCCTCTCACACTCAAAAGGGCCCATGGCAATATGAACAGAGTTCCATTGGCCAATAATCACAGCCACACAGGCAGAAACTGCACTATCCACAGTCAAGAATACATCATCCATAGGACCAGACTGTCATATGTAATCATAGCCTCGCATCAGGCCTGGTGCCCACTGAGTGGCGCACAGCTGCAGTTATCCCAATCCACAAGGGGATCCACCTTGGATCCCTGGAACTACTGTCACATCAGTCTGAAAAGCCTGATCTGCATGGCCATGGAATGCATTATCAGGGAGGATTGGAACACAGACATTGGCAACCCTCAAACATTGGACCCCACACAGATTGGGCTCATGGAGGGCCACTCTTGCCTCCTGAAACTGAGTGTCTGCTATGACTCAGTCTGCATCGCTTTTGAAGAGGGTAAGGCAGTGCACAGTGTCTATGTGGACCTTGCCAAGCCCTTCAATACCATACACCAGTCTGGAAGCATAGATTAACATACTAATCCGGCCATACACTCCATCACAATCACTCGATGGTATGCCACATGGCTTACTGGAAGGACCCAAACTGTAGGTGTAACCATCTCCAAAGCCATCCCCAGAGAAGTGACAGGTGGAGTAATTCAGTGTGCAGTCCTGGGACCACTGTTGTTTGGAATCTACATCTCTGTAGTGCAGGCCAACAGTACAGGACTCTGGCTAACAAAAGTAACAGACAACTGCAAAATGGGAAACATTATGAGCCTGACTGTACTGCATGATATATTACTGATACCAGCCTGACATCATACAGGTGGGATGGGGTAATGTCAACATCTTGTGGCCTTGTTGTGTAAGGTCCTGGTTAAGGGATCTGCAACAGGTGGTAGTGTATTGCAGGGCAGACATATGTGGCTATGGGGAGAATACCTATTTGTGCATGACGTATGATGTTTGTGCCTGTCAACCCCATTCATGGTACATGTGGACATATATATTTCTGCTATGTTCCCACCTTATCTACAGATGTATGTCTGCATATACTTATATAGATATAAATATCTGCTCACACATATGTGGATATATATATATCTATATATCTGTATCTATATTTCTATATATAAACTGTAAAAGGTCACACAGCATGCCTTTTCCTCTGTTGAAACTTGGCTATCCGATGCCCAGTTAATAATCAACCCAAACAAAACTAAACTCCTCATCTTCGAACCCACCAAACATACTCAAAACAACTCTCACTTTAACATCACAGCAAAAGACAACACCACTATCCACCCAACAGATCACACCAAATTGCTAGGAGTTGAAATAGACAACAATCTCAAATTTGACATTCGCATATCCATGACCATAAACAAAGTCCACCAAAAACTAGGAGCCTTATACAGAAATAAGCAACTCCTCACCAAAGCACCTGGGATTTCAGTTGCAAATTCGCACCTTATCTCCATCTTACTTTATGCAACTCCAATATATACCAATCTAAGGCAATGCGATCTAAATAAACTCAATACCTGCTACAACAAAATCGCCAAATTTGCCACCGGGGCATCCTACCACAGTCACCACTGTCTCTCACTTACTGAACTAGGCTGGCTAGAACTCCCACTCACATCAACTCACACTCACCCACAAACTGGTTAACCATCCTCTAAAGGTCCCATCCCTCCAGTATCTACTCCAACCCTATCTCACCACCAGATCACTACAATCCAGCAACAAAAATCAATTACAGGTTACTAGAGCCAATAACACTGCTGGAGAAGCACTATTCTCCAGCGCTATAGCCAAATTATGGAACACACTCCCCCCCACAATAACCTTTCTACCATCATGCACCCACTTCAAAGCTTTACTTAAAGCGCACCTAAAAACATGCTGGCTATGCCCTTGTAACTCTCCCCTCTAACTTCTCCCACTCCATCTACCCTCTACCTCTCTTCCACCCCACAAACTACCTTTGATTACAGCAAGGTCTGATACTTCCATGCCTATCTACTTATTATATGGCAGTAACTTCTTATTGTAACAATTGTTAATATCTGCTATGACTTCGTGGATAGAACAGATGCTAGTTATCTACTGAATGTACAATATTCTTCATCTGTAACTATGTTTGTAATATTTTAATTGCTAGGATTCTTCATCTGTAACTATGTCTGTAATCATTTAATTTGTGGAGCTTTTCTCCCGGGGCCTCCGCTGAAAATGGACCTACGTCCAGTCGGACATTCCCAGTCAACAAATGTAAATAAATAAATAAATGTATATACATTTGTATCTGTGTAGACATTAATATATTCTCACACACACATACATCTACATGTAGGAATACATTCTCTGTACTGTTGAATGACTGGGATGGATGATATGTATGTGAATACAGGAGGGTTATGTGTATCTGAGGTGGCTTAGAGGTAAATCACTCTGGCTATAGGGTGTGTGGTCCTTGGTTCAAGTCTACCAGAGGTGGTTTATTTTGTTGCTAGGCAGAATAACGGTGGATGGATACAGTGTGATTAATGCACTGTAAAGCAGCTGTAAGCATGTCATGCATGGTATGTCCGTTGTGAGTTAATGTGAAGGCACCATAGGTGGTGCAGGTGACCATTGGGGAACATGGTGGAGGTGCACTGTGTGCATGTATGTGCATACTGGATAGATGGCCAGGGTGACATGCCTCTGTAGCTCACTGCTATCACTGCATAGTTACTATCAGTGGCCAATATGCAGTGTTTGTGTCTTTCGGCTTTGTACTACCCACATATTGGCTGTTGCCTAGGCATGTGTGTGCGTATGACACATGAGTTGAGTGTGTGCTCTGGGTAATAGTGGGGTTGCTAACTGTGATTGGCTGGCCTTGATGTCACATCTATGGGTAAGGCTTTGCACCCCAGCTGCACAGCTAATGTACATCTGTTATCCTTGCATGGTTGACATTGTGATATAGAGTACGGCCAACATACAAAAATGCAAAACCCCCTCCACATTGCCCACAGGTGTCACACACTTACCACCACCGCTACTACTACTGTGGATACAAGTCACACACACACACACACACACACACACACACACACACACACACACACACACACACACACACACACACACACACACACACACTCACTCACACTCACATACCTGTTATCTGTGGTATTTGAACCCCTCCCTAACTAGTTTATTATACTACAGCAGTACACAGTCATAGTATGCACCACAGACATTACTGAAGTACCTCTTCCTTAAAGGTGTATTCCACAATGAATGAAATCAGCAGGATTACCAAAGAAAGGCATTGCAAGTGTACTGTGAGTTTTACATTTCTTTTAAACATGTTTACCCGCTGCTTACTGTCATGAAAACACATTTATACCCACTTCATTCTGGCCTAAACAAAGTTATTAACAACCCTCACAGGTCTTGAATCCTGGACCATGCACACCATAGTCACTGGACTTACCACTAAGCCATCTTAGTTACATACATGTTTCATGGTTTTTAGAATACACCGTTTACTACAGGTATTCCACAGAACTGAAAACACATGTGACAGTCACTTTGTGTACATATGTACCATTTAATGTACTGCCCTTTGTGAAACAACATAGACATGTCTACATATGTACAACTGTTTAAAATACATTATATATATATATATATATATATATATATATATATATATATATATATATATATATATATATATATGCATTTCTGTGATGTGTACACACACACACACATATATATATATATATATATATATATATGTGTGTGTGTGTGTGTATACACAAACATGTATAGCCATATATATATAAACATCTCTGAACACCCTTTGTGACACAGAAGGATTCTGAAGGAATTGAAGTGTACACAAAGCACAGGCAACTCCTTTATTATAACATTCACATTTTAATTACTACACCAGAGAAGGGATGGTTGTTGTGTATGTGGAGTTTGGGGAGGGGACTGATGGGTAAGGAAATACACCCCAGGGATCACTTCTATGTTCCTGCTTAACAGTGGCACAGGAAAATAACATACCCAACAGTAGTCATTCTTGACTGTCTATTCTTTTCTATTCCTAACTATGTACTATGTAATATTCTGTAGACTCCACTCACCACAGATGAATACCATGGTGTGCAGCATGTTAAAAGGCATAACACATGTGTATGCCTGACTACAGGGTAGTCACACACACACATACACACAAACACTTGCCAGTATTGTGCTTACAGGTCTTGCCTATGCAAAGGTTACTAGTAGAGCAGTAAGCAGTTGGGGGATGTGGCACAGAACCCATACAATTACAGTTAATCTGATTCTGTGTCTGAGCTGGGTGACATCACAGGAATGATTACTTCAAGTGGGGAGGGGGGAAAAGGGTGGTTTAGCAGATGACAAGGATAAAAGCCAGTGCAAATGGTGGTTTCTCTTTGGAAAGCAGTAAAACCCACTGTCATGACAGGATGCAGACAGAAATATACACACACACAGGGATTTGCAGGCACACACACACACACACACACACACACACACACACACACACACAGTTGCCAGTGGTGGGATCAGAACTCCTGCCTATCTACAGATCACTATTACAGTACTACTACACAGTTACTAGATGTGCCACAGAGATTACACATTTCCAGGCAGTCAGAATGCCCTTCTAAGATTGAGGACATCAACAGGGATACTGACAGTTAAGATGTACATAGCTGTAAACATGTGTGTTTAAAGTAGGAGTCCATTACAACCTGTATTCACAAACAGGATACATCATCTGCAGGTAAAACATAGGTTTACAGTGATTTATAGGTTAGTACTAGACTAACTGCCCTTGCGAGCTATTTTAAGCCTAGCCAGTTAGCCCCTGTGAGATTCAAACGCTGTACCTTGTGTTTGTAAGGCAAACACCTTAACCATTAGGCCATCCTCCCAACCCCTCAGGTAGGCCTGAGAAGTGTATTTGTAGCACAACAAGCCCTGTACTGGAGTATGCCCATCTGTGGAATGGACTACTACTAGCACTATACAGGGTTACAGTGGGCATGCTCACACACTTAGAATCACAGGACTTGCTTGGATGCTTTGACTCCAATTACTGAAGATGACAGTGGGCATGCTCATACACTTAGTAGCACAGGTCTGTTTTGGATGCACTCTGATTCTAACTACAAAAGGCCTCAGTGGCCATGCTCATACACTGTTATGTACAGAACATGTTGTAATGGACCCGTATTGTAAACACACAGGTTTACAGCTATGTGCAGCTTAACTGTCAGTATATATGCACATCAAACAGGTTTACTAACAGATACCTGTATGTGGCCCATAAAAGATATATATGCATCTGTGCTGTGTGATACACTTGCATACATGTACATGAAGTACTGCCATATATATGTGAAGCATGCACAATCATGCATGGGTGGAAGTGACAGGCAATTGGTTAACTGGGACACACAGGTGGATGCAAAGTACAGCATGTGTCACACACATAGCTGCCCTGAAAGGCATACATTGATATCAGGTTGTGGACAGTGGCATCATATTTGGAACAGTGGCATGTGCAAACATAATATGTGAGCCCCATTGTCTAATGGTACTGAGGCGCAGGTGTCAAGATGACCTCGGCTGCCTGTGTTAGTAGTCGGCATTATTAGCAGGACTGTTCCACTAAGTATATTTCACATTATTCATCTACACAATGTCTGCTGCTGTCCATCACCTTAGATGTAGCATGTGATACCAAGCACAACACTGCCACTTGGAGTGATGTCATGGTATGAGTGGCAACTGCTTCACCAATACAATGAGCCAATGTCCTGGTGTAATTATGAGGTTGTCCAGTGTCTGTCATTCCGGGATGACATGAGTGAATGAAGACAAGCCTTTGTGGCATATCACATGCAGCCATCATTCAAGGGTGTGTGAATAATATCTAGGTTGCATTTACCCATATAGTGCCATTCCAAGGCAAATGTCCTAAACACAGAAGTAACACCCTGACACCTACAAGACAATTGCATTGGATGCTTATGCTAACCAGTGCTAGATGTGTGGCTTTCATAATCCATTTGCTTGATGTAGAACCTGCAATGGGGAATACTGACATCTGTGCAGTGAGGAACACCTGGCTGAAGGCTCTGTAGTGCACAATAGCACTACCACCATATAAGTCAGATCAAAACATGTGGGCCATAACACTGGTATGGACAACTCCAGGTGGTGGTGTCCCCATATTCATACAGGCTACTCACAAGTAAAGACCACTACTCCAACATAATTCATCACAAATGAGTCAGGTACAGGTGACAGTGGTAAAAGCTGCATTATAACTTATATCCTCATATACGTCCCCCACCCTATCCTCAGAATACCCACACATCCATAAATGTGGTATGAAATAGTATGGTACAACAGCAAATAACCTTCGACTGGTGGACTGTACCTAGCCCTACATCTACTGTGCAAAGTACCCATGTACTGACAGAGTTGCATCATGTGTTATGCAATTCAATAATACCACTGTTTCTAACCAGGTCAGTTGTACACATACCAGGGCCCTTGGATGTTGTCAGCAGTAACACAGTTGACTGTTGCTATTGACCTGTAAACAACACCCTCATGGTCGGTAATGACCTAGATGTACCTGACCTGGATATGCAGATCCCACTACACCATACATGTAAATACCATAGCTGTTGTTGTCCTTTGTACATACAGGTGGCTACATTCGTTACACACATGCACATGAAAGATAGGTCCATGGCTGCTGAATGCTAACAGTACATAAGGTTTGATATCTATGTTGACAGTGGTAATAATCCCTCTCTACTGGTCACCCATGACACCTATCATATCCTACAGCACTCCGTGTGGCATGTATGTCATTAGACATGTCCACCAAATGCAATGCCTACAAACATACACAAATAACAGGACCGTAGGTCTTACACACATGACCTGTATTGACAGACTCAGGGAAATACAGCTATACACTGTATGTTCCTGAGTAGTAACAGGTGATATGTCTATGACATGTACAGCCATGTGTGACCCACAGCTCCTACATATACCCCATGTCAACAATTGCAATCCATGCATGCTGTGTGCTGTCTGGACATGCACCTTATTAACACAATAGCCACAATGTGCTGGAGTGACATGTTCATAAGCCACAGACCTCACACATGCTTGAACAAGTATAATGCCTAGCTCAAACAGAGCACATTGCTGGCACTCTTTCAGTAATCATGAGGTGTGTGTGGCAAATATGATGTGCTCACTGTTGACCATTACAGTGCCCTGGCAACACAGTGGAACTGTCAACTAACAGTTTGTGGCATCATGACATATTGCTGTGTGTGTCACTTGCTGATATGTGCTGTTGGCGTAAATGTCCACCTAGCTACTCAGTGAAGGTGGTTATGTGTCCTACCGGTACATGAATAGAACATCCAATATGGTGTAATGCTCAGCTAGGTTTCATACATGGTGTGGAGAAGGTGTGGAATGTATCCTCTTGACCTGATAGTCCACTTACTGATGGAGACTGCATATGTGTACATGTATTGATGTGTGTTTAGATTCCATGTGTGTGGAGTGTCTGATGTTTGAAGGTGACTGTTGTCTTAGTACAGCATGCAGTTGCAATGCAGCCTCAGCATTGCCTAGTGTATATGGTGAGATGCTCAAAGTATAGTAAGCTGTACTTTAGGTATAGACAGATGTTTGGACATAACTACTAATGTCAGGGCTAATTTGCAGATGAATGATTACCGAAGACAGCTCACAGGTGTGTTACAACCATTCCTACAATAACCTGTCTAACTGCTAAGCTCTGGTGTTGTTGATTGAAGGCGAAGACACACACAGTAGAATGCAGTAAGGGTGACACTGAAGGCAAACCACTTAACACTTGTAACAGAAACACCACCCCTGTGCATATATTGTGCATATGTCAGCACAGGTGGCAAAGGTAAAAGTCAGTAAGCTGTGTAGTGCATGAGATAGTGCTGTAACTCTAAAATGCCTATCATGAGATAGGCAGGTGTTTGATTCCAAGTACTGGCAAGTGTGGGTGTGTGTGTCCATATATGTCATGTATGGTAGGGAATACATCCCCAATGTCTTTTATTCTCCTCTACACTGTTGTAGACATCTGTACAGAGTGAAGTGTAGAAAGCAAAACATAGGCAGGGGTGTGATTCTCACACATCAAATGTCTGTATGTGTGTGTCTTAGGTGTATATCTCTGTGAATGCCACAGTATGTGTGTGTGTGTGTGTGTGTGTGTGTGTGTGTGTGTGTATGTGTGTGTGTGTGTGTGTGTGTGTGTGTGTGTGTGTGTGTGTGTGTGTGTGTGTGTATGGCTGTCTGATCCATGGAGTGAGGCTGTCTTTTACCATACTCAAAAATAAAACCTCCTCCCCACATCCACTCACTGCAATCTAGTATCCCTATTGAATTCATCAATCTTAGAAGAGCATTCTAACTGCCTGTAAATATGTAAGCCCTGGGGTGAGGCTTGTTTTACCATAGTCTTCTGATATACCCCCTCCCCACATACAGTCACTGCAATCTAGTTTCCCTGTGGATGTCCTCAATCATAGAAGGCCATTCTGACTGTCTATAAATGTGCAATCTCTGTGGCGTGTCTGCTAACTGTGTAGCATTATCATAATGATTTGTACATGGACAGGGGTTCTAATCCCAACACTGGCAACTATGTGTGTGTTTCTGTGTCTGTGAATCCCTGAGTGTGTATATGTATTTGCTTCCTGTCATGATAGCAGGTATAATTGCTCTCCAAAGAGAAACTACCTTTTCAACAGGACTTTACCTTTGTCATCTGCTGAACCACTCTTTTACCTCCACCCCGCTCCAGGTAACTATACCTGTGATAACACTCAGTATGGATGTAAGGCTCTGGCCACAGTAGCTTACTACACAGCTGTCATGCTCTTGGACCATTATATCAGTAAACATGTTTGAAACTTTGAAGATTATAACTGTGATGTGGAAGCTATGAAGTGCATGCAGATATTGTCATACATACCTGTGAGTAATCTAATGTTACATATGGGACACTAACTGAAAACACTGACATCTCCCTTGTAGTCTGTATGTACACATTTGGCCCATGCAATAACACCTGCAAGAGGGAAGTAGAACATCAACATGCAGTTACTGGTGTTACATATGATACATACTGTCAACAGTACAAAATGCATACTAAAACTCTAGTACATGGTATGTCTGCTGCCTGTCAACACTACTCAGCAATGATAATCTACAACTGTCTTCTTAGTATGTTCACCCTGTGCATCAGACCATATGACCATGTCCCTGCACCGATGGTATGGATGACAGGGATGTGGCACAGGCATCATCATATGCACAGGGTGATAATGTTTGCCAGAGGCCTGGGCTGCACTATTGGATGACATGTGTGTGGGTTAAGGCCTTTTATCTCATTGGGCGTGTGTGGATGTTATGCGTGTGTGTGTTGAGGTGCCCTACATTTGTTTCTGGTGTGTGTGTGTGTATGTATGCACACTGGTCTGGCATGTGGCTGGCCTACACAGGGGTATTATTGACAGCTGCAGAATGTACAGGGCAGGTTGTACAGGTCACGGTGTCTGGCCATGGCCACGTGACCTGTGCCTGCCAGGGGTTGCACGGCCACTACCAGCCAGAGGTACAGATTAGGTACTGCCTGATGACACATGTCCACCAGACCCTTGTCCCTGTTGGAACCATCCAGGACCACGTGCACGTAGCCTGCTGTGTCCTGGTGTGGACAACACAGCACCAGTTGCACTGCTGCTGCTACTGCCACTATGGGAGCGAGCATGTGAAGTAGCATGTTCACATACACCTTCAACAGTTGGTGTAGCTGGCCTACATCCACATGCCCGACGCCTTACTCACACAAGATGTTCTAGCATAGACATTCCTCGCTCAAGGATCAACATGCCACGGTCAAGGACTCCCACCATGTCACACAATCGTCCATCCAAAACATCTACTGACTGATGGTGAGTATTTGCAATTGCATGGATGTTGTCAGTTAAAGAATGGACAGCAGCCCTCTGAAGCCTCAGAGCTTCTCTGCTGTGCCATTCAAAATGTGCCTGTCCCTCCATTACAGCCTGTAACTTGCGTCTGGTGACACCAGCTGATGTGATATGTCTTGCAGGGGCATGTTGGCCAGAAGCCCCCCTACAAGCAGCCCTGGTCACATGCTTGTGTGGGACATTGCCAGTCAGTTGGCTGGGATGATGGTGTGCAGACACACTTTCCATAGTCTCCACACTTCCCTGTACCATGCTACCACCCGCCACCTGTCCTTCCACTATGGCCATTGGTGATGACGTATGTGTAGGCATGACAACTATGTGCAGGAATGAAGGGGATACAGGTGGAATACCAATCAATGGCACAGATTCAGCCCCTGACAACCCTGCCTGTGCCTCAATCATACTTTCATCATCACTGCTAGATTCTGTGAAGACACTAACAGCAGGTGGACTGCAGGAGGCTAACACACCTACATCAACACCTGTGAGAGGCAGCCTAGAACTGTACATTACCAGTTACATGGCACAGTACAGACACACAGAGACAGACACACAGGCAGACACACAGACAGACACAGACAGACACATGATATGGCACGCAACAGCATGCAACATGCATGTGATATGGCAGAAGGCATTTAGCTTAGACAATTATAGCGGTAGTTATCAAACATCCCTGAGTTGCACACAACAGCATGCATGTGTTATGGCAGAAGGCATGCAGCTTACACAATTATAGTAGTAGTTAGCATACATCCCTGTGTTGCACAATTTGTGTTAGTAGGTTATGCCCCAAACCTGCAACACAATGCATGCACTATGCACCGTTGCACTGCACTGCCATGTTTTGTGCACTATACCCCATATCATAACAGACCATCGCTGCTCTGGGTACATCTGCCAGTGATGCTTTGTGTTGGCCACTGCTCCTATGTGTGAGGAGGACATAAGCAGAAGGGTATGTTGAGTGAATACTATGATTGCCAGAGCCCTAGCTTGTGTATCTCCCCATAAACAGTGCATGTCTGCTCAACATTATTCCGCTTACCCCTGAGCTGAGTCTACAGACAATGTGCATGTGGCTGCATGCACATGTTTGACATGGCTGTCCCTACTTTGCAATGGTGCCACAGACCATCACAGGTTAACAATACACCGGTCTGATGTTTGGCATATGACCTTGCCAATCACATGTAGTATGACATATCTTCTGCTGAAGTGATGACAAACATGCATACATGTTTAACACAATGGTGTCCTTTCAAATATACAGTGAGGTACTGGTGTCCCAATGCAGGGGCGTGTTATATTAGCATGGACCTTCAGCTGATGCAGTGTTGTCAGTCCCCCCTACAGATATACAGTGACATACTGCACATTGAGCAGATGTGCATAGCCATTGCAGGGCATCATGTGGCTTCACTATTGCTATACAGTGTGGGTTACAAACACGATTCATAGCCATGACTCTGTTCAGATACAATACATATCTAATGTGGAATGTGTCCCACGTCACTGAGGTGTATACACACTAAACCCTAATGTGGAATGTGTGACACAGGTCACTGAAAGGTATACAGATGACACCCCTGCACATCTATAATCAAAGTGTGGATGCCTGGCAACTATCCCCAGACATGGGCAACTTTGCAGTATGCCATGTTCCACATGCCATTTGTGTACCTCACACACATGAGGAGCAACCATGGCAATGATGTCTGACACCAGCAAGGTGAATGTACTGTAACTGTGGCCTGCTGTGGTTGTATGTGTATGTTGTGCAACACATGTATGTATTTGGATACTGTATAGGTTATAGCTTTTATGTCTTGACGCACTCAGAATGTTCAAGACATGTTTTGTGGTGCTTTGCTGTCATGCCTATACAAGGTGTGCACAGCCCTGTATGATGTTTAGTGTGTCACATCTGCAATATAATCGTTACACAAAGGACATAGTTGTATTGGGTCGAGCCAATGTACAACAGGGTGTACATACATGCACATCCCTTATACTTTGTGTGCTGCTTCATGTCTCTGGCCATCCTCCATGGCCATGTGTAAACATGTTTTGTCCAATGGTTGTGATGGGCATCTATTTCATATGTCAGTATTGTCCCATATGACATACACCCGTAGATGTTATATGCTCCACTGAGGACAGGTTTATGCAGACAAAGTGTAGTCTGTTTGGGATGTGGAATATCATGTTTTGCTGGATAGTTAATCAGTGTTGCAGTCAGCCCACAAAATGTCATGGACATGTCAGCAGATGACATTGTGTGACATTCATAGCAAGGGTCTACTCCACAAAGGTGACTCCTGTCGGTTTGTCATAATCCAGCTCCAAAACATATAGAGTGTGTGCACACATATGCTCTCTGTATAGTACTGTTTGTATTCTCCACGTGTGATGCTGATCTGTAGTACATGTCCCTACAGTAAACCACATCTCCACCATTGTATTTACAGCTGTCCACACATCTAGCAATGGCTGTTTGTAAGGTTTAGTGTAGGTGTTTCATAAGATCTTTAAATATTCCACATGGGTAACTACTGTGATGCATTGCAGGTCTGACCTGTATATATTAACAGGATCACCATACATTATATGTACGTGTGTTAAATGGCCACATGGCAGATAGCATGCATCTAATATGATCTGTGCGTTATCAAGCCAGATAAGTAAAACAAACTCACCAGCAACAGGCTGCTGCCACTGTGAAACACCACAGGTACCTACATAGGAGTGTCAGAGCAGTATGATTATCATCCACACCTGTGTGATAGCTACAGGGTGCAATGTGCATGTTGGCACATAAGCCAGTACAATAGACTATGCTATGCAGTATGCACATCTGTGCATACATAGAGTAGCAAACTATAGTATGTGGGTTGTGTACATACATGCCTTGCATATGATGTTAAGTTAAATATTGTACAGTAATAAGTGTATCTATATTAAATATACCTGTGTTATATGTGCAGTAGTGACTTACTGGCCAACTCCTGGCTCAGTGGTTGTGAGACACCCACCTCCACAATACCAGCTGAAGCTTGTGGATGGAGTTCTGCAGGTATCCCCAGGTTAGCCAGGTGCTCCTCAGTACATGTGAGTGGGGGCTGGGTGAGTGCCCCCCCTGTTGTGACTTGTTCCCTGGCGATTGCATTTGCACACTGTTTCGCCTATCTAATTAAGTCAGTGCAGTGTCGGCGCACCTACTGATAGGTGCGAATGTGGCCGCCAACATCATTTACCCTCCTGCAAAGTTCCTCCCACTGGGAATCCGGGTGCAGTACATCCTGTGGCACATGTCTGAAAGTGTCTCATGGTTGTCAAGGAGGTATGGAATGAGGAGATCATCCTCCATGCAGCTGTATGGTGGCAGCCTGGCACACAGCATACCTGGCAGACATCATGATGGTGACAGGTCACAGAAACTCACAGAGACATACAGATGTACAGCTGCACAATGATGTGTATCACATTTATCATAATTACAAATATGGCTTTGCAAATCTGCATGACACTAGCACCACAGACATGTTTAACTCACACACATTTGACACTTACTGGTGAGTTCATATTATCACCATATACGTGTGTGTCAAGTGATGACATTGCTTATACTCCATGTGGATGTTGTGTTGATGTGGGCATGTCTGTTTGCCTGTACTGGTGTCGTTACCTATTAGCACATGCCTGGATGTGTTGACATTAATGCAAAATAATACCAGGAGCAGGAAACCAGTCGAAATAATCCACAAAAATAGCGTAATGAAAACTTTAATATCCGCTTTCATCCAGAGACTTCTTCAGAATACAAAATCAGTAAAACCACTAACATTAAATACCTCACCAATTGGTTGCTTGATAGAACAATAAATCAATTAGTAAAAATTCTAATTGATAACAACCCTTGTTGTCACTTAAAAAAAGAGGAAGTAGCAATGTGCTTATCAATATTCAAACTATTATTCTTTAAAAAACATTTGATGTTAATAGCTTCGTTCAAGCCGGGAGCTTTGTCTGCCATCAATTTAATTTGCCACAGCGTCTCCCTTTGCTCAACAAAGTTTTTAAAATCCCCACCCCTAAGGTCTGATTTAACCACCTCAATAACAGTAAATAAAATTTTTTTTAAATTTTTGCAAACTAGAGAATGTTTAAATAAAGCACTAGTTTCATCTCGAGTGTTGATGCTGTATACATGTTCCCTAATACGGGTCTTAAGACACCTGGTCGTCATCCCTACATAAAATGCAGGGCAGGTACTGCACAAACTAATGTAAACAACTCCCCTAGTAGTACAGGTAACATGGCCAGGCACTGAAAAAGTCTGATCAATACTGTCAATAGTAATGACTGGCCCTTTTGCAATAAATCTACATATGTTGCAACTGTTACAAGTGAACATACCATTGACTGAAGACTTGTTGCAATCTTGTTTAAAATAGTTATTTTCCAAGCCTTTTTTGATGTTGTATGTGTTTCTAAACACAAAGTTAGGTTTACCACCTAAAACCTTAAAGATGCCATAGTTACCCTGAATGATCCTCCAATTCTTTTCTAATATTTTTCTAATTTGTCCACTGTTGATACTCATGTCTAACGAACAAACCGTTTTGTTAAAACAATTTAGTTCTCCTAAGTTTTTACCAAAAGGGACTGCGTTGTTAGTTCCAAGATAATCTAAAAGTGCTGGATAATGTGATGACCGTTTATCTAAAACCTCGATAGCAATAGAATTTAATAGTTGCAAGGGGTACCCCCTTTTAAAAAACATGTGCTTGATAAACTCAAATTCATCTGCTAGATCATTTCCATTAGATGTCATCCTGCACGCCCTGATAAACTGCCCCTTGGGAATGTTGTTAATAGTGTGTCTGGGGTGGGCACTCGAAAAGTGTACATAACTGTTGGTAAAAGTCTCCTTCCGATATATTTTACTGTTAAATTGGTTTTCAGCAAAATCCCACCAAAAGGAAACATCTAAAAAATTGATGACCAAACCTGAACAACTCAAGGTAAACTGTAGGAAACCTCCTGATTGGTTAATTTCCCTAAGAAATTCATCAACCTTATCATGTTTTCCCTCAATGATAAAAATTAAGTCATCTACAAACCTGTAGTATAATAAAATGTGGAATTTAACTTTCAATAAGCTCAAAACCGTGTCCTCCCACCAAGACATAACAAGATTTGCATATGCTGGAGCGGCAGGAGACCCCATGGCCACACCCCTCTTTTGTCTATAAAAAGTATCCTTGAATAAGAAAAAGTTATTTTGTAACAAAATGTCAATAAATCTACAAATAGTAGAAATTTGACCAGTATTGTATTCACTATTGTTGCACAATATAGTACGAATAGCATCTACCCCTTCTTCATGAGGGATACATGTAAACAAAGACACAACATCTATCGTAAAAATAGTGTGTTTATCTGGGTCAAAAACTCTTGAAGTGGCAAATTCGTTTAGTTTATTAAGAAAATGCCATGAATCCTTAAGAAAAGATTCTTGTTTAGACACTAATGGACTCAATGTAGCATCAATAATGAGTGAAATTCCTTCAGTGACAGAGTGGGGGGAAGATACAATCGGCCGAAAGGGTGGATCAGTACAACTTTTGTGTGTTTTCGGTATACCGAAAAGAACACCTATTCTAGGATTTTCAATGACACAGAACTCATACACATCAAAATCAATTTCATTTGACATCAAGGCCTCATATAAAAATGAATGTATTAACCTCTGTTTTCTCTTGATGTCATAAAGTGTAATAACCTCATATTCATCTTTATTTTCTAACAATTTTAACATTTTCAAATTGTATGAATCCTGTGTCATGATAACAATGTTCCCACCCTTGTCACTTCTCATAAATCTAAGTGTTCTGTTCTTTTGACATAACTGATTGAAGGCCTTTCTTTCTTTAAAATTTAAATTATGCTCCTGTCGGCTAGTCTTACTCAAAGAGCCCTCCACCTCCTTTAAACAGGCTTCTTCAAAAACTTTTAAAGTATGAACTAGTGGGGGATTGTAACTTGAAGGTTTGATGAGTGCTTTACTAAAACCTGGGGTATCGTGTAATATATAGGATAAATTCATTTTCCTCACAAATTTCTTAATATCAATAACAGTTTTACAAAAGTCTGCTTTTTTTGTTGGAACAAAGTTGAGACCTAAACGTAAAACACTTAATTCATCCTGTCCAAAATTAGTGTCAGTTAAATTTATAATATCAAAATTGTCTTGTTTACAAGTTAGCTTTCGTCCCCTGAGGAGTTGGAACTCAAAAATGTCCGACTCCTCGTGAATACTGTTTTCTTCACAGTGGAAGTTTTCTTCCCTAAAAAAGAAGGATTGTTGTTAGAAACAACAATAGGAGCATCATTGGTAGCCTTAGAAATAGTCTTGTTGTTACCAGTCTTGTTTTGTTCAGTGTCTGTAACATTGACATCAGAGTGAGTAGTGTTGCCTGTTGATTCAGAATGATCAACGGGAACAAGTTGACGGCTAGTAACAGTCGCTGTATCAAAGTTAAAGGCTGAAACGTTTCCTTTCGCTTTAGCGATTAACCCACCAGTTTGTTCCTTGTTGTTAACAACGGAACTGTAATGTCTCCTGTTGGTAACTTGAGAAGACACATTTTTACTATTGTAGTCTTTACTGTTTGGTACAAAATATGTGTACGCTGAGTTAGTTTTATATGCAGAAATGTCCCGCTGTAATTTAACGTGCTTCCTATTAGTAATCTCAGCGGAATGCCTTTCAACTTCATCAAATAGTGATTTTAAAAAATCAGAATTGTTAGTACTGGAAAGTTCACTTTCGAGCCGGTTTATCTCCTCCGTCAAACTAGACATTTTTGCAGAGTTGTTTTCAATAAGCAATTTCAAAAAGGACATACCTGCCTCGTTGAAAAATGAAACGAGTGTGTCAAACATGGTATCGCCAACCTGAACACCGTTGGGACATTTAAAAAATCTCAGTCCTTTCGGCATGATTTTCAATTCAATGCAACGCTCAAAGTAATAGTTCTCTACTGACAAAGAACGAAACCTTTTCACCAGTTTAGTTAGAATGTCACGCTTTTTTATAACTTCCCCTTCGCAATAAAAGTGCTGACTAGAAAACTTCGCGAAAGGGTTGTTGAATGGTTTCAGTAATGATTTAACAGCAAAACTACTAGCCCGATGTTGCTGTGAAGGTACATCTTCATCCGTTACCTTCGGGTTGGTGAGCCTGCCATTTGACTCCACCTCTATGATGGTATCAAGTTCCTTAAAGGAATCGTGGGGGCTAGATGTACTCACCGCTTCCATAGGTGAAGCATTCGCTTTTGTTACCAAATATTTAAGAGACTTCTGTATGCCTACCAACGTAGAAATGAGTAAGTTGTTAACATCCTTGTTAGAGTCACCACCTGGAATGGGGTATGTACTCAAATTCAATAGTAGCTCATCGGTTTCCTCCGCCATGGTGGTAAGGTAATAAAACAGTCAAAATACCACTAAGAAAAAACAACAACAACGCCAAAATTATACCAGGAGCAGGAAACCAGTCGAAATAATCCACAAAAATAGCATAATGAAAACTTTAATATCCGCTTTCGTCCAGAGACTTCTTCAGAATACAAAATCAGTAAAACCACTAACATTAAATACCTCACCAATTGGTTGCTTGATAGAACAATAAATCAATTAGTAAAAATTCTAATTGATAACAACCCTTGTTGTCACTTAAAAAAAGAGGAAGTAGCAATGTGCTTATCAATATTCAAACTATTATTCTTTAAAAAACATTTGATGTTAATAGCTTCGTTCAAGCCGGGAGCTTTGTCTGCCATCAATTTAATTTGCCACAGCGTCTCCCTTTGCTCAACAAAGTTTTTAAAATCCCCACCCCTAAGGTCTGATTTAACCACCTCAATAACAGTAAATAAAATTTTTTTTAAATTTTTGCAAACTAGAGAATGTTTAAATAAAGCACTAGTTTCATCTCGAGTGTTGATGCTGTATACATGTTCCGTAATACGGGTCTTAAGACACCTGGTCGTCATCCCTACATAAAATGCAGGGCAGGTACTGCACAAACTAATGTAAACAACTCCCCTAGTAGTACAGGTAACATGGCCAGGCACTGAAAAAGTCTGATCAATGCTGTCAATAGTAATGACTGGCCCTTTTGCAATAAATCTACATATGTTGCAACTGTTACAAGTGAACATACCATTGACTGAAGACTTGTTGCAATCTTGTTTAAAATAGTTATTTTCCAAGGCTTTTTTGATGTTGTATGTGTTTCTAAACACAAAGTTAGGTTTACCACCTAAAACCTTAAAGATGTCATAGTTACCCTGAATGATCCTCCAATTCTTTTCTAATATTTTTCTAATTTGTCCACTGTTGATACTCATGTCTAACGAACAAACCGTTTTGTTAAAACGATTTAGTTCTCCTAAGTTTTTACCTGTACTACTAGGGGAGTTGTTTACATTAGTTTGTGCAGTACCTGCCCTGCATTTTATGTAGGGATGACGACCACGTGTCTTAAGACCCGTATTAGGGAACATGTATACAGCATCAACACTCGAGATGAAACTAGTGCTTTATTTAAACATTCTCTAGTTTGCAAAGATTTAAAAAAAATTTTATTTACTGTTATTGAGGTGGTTAAATCAGACCTTAGGGTGGGGATTTTAAAAACTTTGTTGAGCAAAGGGAGACGCTGTGGCAAATTAAATTGATGGCAGACAAAGCTCCCGGCTTGAACGAAGCTATTAACATGAAATGTTTGTTAAAGAATAATAGTTTGAATATTGATAAGCACATTGCTACTTCCTCTTTTTTTAAGTGACAACAAGGGTTGTTATCAATTAGAATTTTTACTAATTGATTTATTGTTCTATCAAGCAACCAATTGGTGAGGTATTTAATGTTAGTGGTTTTACTGATTTTGTATTCTGAAGAAGTCTCTGGACGAAAGCGGATATTAAAGTTTTCATTACGCTAATTTTGTGGATTATTTCGACTGGTTTCCTGCTCCTGGTATCATTTTGGCATTGTTGTTGTTTTTTCTTAGTGGTATTTTGACTGTTTTATTACCTTACCACCATGGAGGAGGAAACCGATGAGCTACTATTGAATTTGAATACATACCCCATTCCAGGTGGTGACTCTAACAAGGATGTTAACAACTTACTCATTTCTACATTGGTAGACATAGAGAAGTCTCTTAAATATTTGGTAACAAAAGCGAATGCTTCACCTATGGAAGCGGTGAGTACATCTAGCCCCCACGATTCCTTTAAGGAACTTGATACCATCATAGAGGTGGAGTCAAATGGCAGGCTCACCAACCCGAAGGTAACTGATGAAGATGTACCTTCACAGCAACATCGGGCTAGTAGTTCTGCTGTTAAATCATTACTCAAACCGTTCAACAACCCTTTCGCAAAGTTTTCTAGTCAGCACTTTTATTGCGAAGGGGAAGTTATAAAAAAGCGTGACATTCTAACTAAACTGGTGAAAAGGTTTTGTTCTTTGTCAGTAGAGAACTATTACTTTGAGCGTTGCATTGAATTGAAAATCATGCCGAAAGGACTGAGATTTTTTAAATGTCCCAATGGTGTTCAGGTTGGCGATACCATGTTTGACACACTCGTTTCATTTTTCAACGAGGGAGGTATGTCCTTTTTGAAATTGCTTATTGAAAACAACTCCGCAAAAATGTCTAGTTTGACGGAGGAGATAAACCGGCTCGAAAGTGAACTTTCCAGTACTAACAATTCTGATTTTTTAAAATCACTATTTGATGAAGTTGAAAGGCATTCCGCTGAGATTACTAATAGGAAGCACGTTAAATTACAGCGGGACATTTCTGCATATAAAACTAACTCAGCGTACACATATTTTGTACCAAACAGTAAAGACTACAATAGCAAAAATGTGTCTTCTCAAGTTACCAACAGGAGACATTACAGTTCCGTTGTTAACAACAAGGAACAAACTGGTGGGTTAATCACTAAAGCGAAAGGAAACGTTTCAGTCTTTAACTTTGATACAGCGACTGTTACTAGCCGTCAACTTGTTCCCGTTGATCATTCTGAATCAACGGGCAACACTACTCACTCTGATCTCAATGTTACAGACACTGAACAAAACAAGACTGGTAACAACGAGACTATTTCTAAGGCTACCAATGATGCTCCTATTGTTGTTTCTAACAACAATCCTTCTTTTTTAGGGAAGAAAACTTCCACTGTGAAGAAAACAGTATTCACGAGGAGTCGGACATTTTTGAGTTCCAACTCCTCAGGGGACGAAAGCTAACTTGTAAACAAGACAATTTTGATATTATAAATTTAACTGACACTAATTTTGGACAAGATGAATTAAGTGTTTTACGTTTAGGTCTCAACTTTGTTCCAACAAAAAAAGCAGACTTTTTGTAAAACTGTTATTGATATTAAGAAATTTGTGAGGAAAATGAATTTATCCTATATATTACACGATACCCCAGGTTTTAGTAAAGCACTCATCAAACCTTCAAGTTACAATCCCCCACTAGTTCATACTTTAAAAGTTTTTGAAGAAGCCTGTTTAAAGGAGGTGGAGGGCTCTTTGAGTAAGACTAGCCGACAGGAGCATAATTTAAATTTTAAAGAAAGAAAGGCCTTCAATCAGTTATGTCAAAAGAACAGAACACTTAGATTTATGAGAAGTGACAAGGGTGGGAACATTGTTATCATGACACAGGATTCATACAATTTGAAAATGTTAAAATTGTTAGAAAATAAAGATGAATATGAGGTTATTACACTTTATGACATCAAGAGAAAACAGAGGTTAATACATTCATTTTTATATGAGGCCTTGATGTCAAATGAAATTGATTTTGATGTGTATGAGTTCTGTGTCATTGAAAATCCTAGAATAGGTGTTCTTTTCGGTATACCGAAAACACACAAAAGTTGTACTGATCCACCTTTTCGGCCGATTGTATCTCCCCCCCCCACTCTGTCACTGAAGGAATTTCACTCATTATTGATGCTACATTGAGTCCATTAGTGTCTAAACAAGAATCTTTTCTTAAGGATTCATGGCATTTTCTTAATAAACTAAACGAATTTGCCACTTCAAGAGTTTTTGACCCAGATAAACACACTATTTTTACGATAGATGTTGTGTCTTTGTTTACATGTATCCCTCATGAAGAAGGGGTAGATGCTATTCGTACTATATTGTGCAACAATAGTGAATACAATACTGGTCAAATTTCTACTATTTGTAGATTTATTGACATTTTGTTACAAAATAACTTTTTCTTATTCAAGGATACTTTTTATAGACAAAAGAGGGGTGTGGCCATGGGGTCTCCTGCTGCTCCAGCATATGCAAATCTTGTTATGTCTTGGTGGGAGGACACGGTTTTGAGCTTATTGAAAGTTAAATTCCACATTTTATTATACTACAGGTTTGTAGATGACTTAATTTTTATCATTGAGGGAAAACATGATAAGGTTGATGAATTTCTTAGGGAAATTAACCAATCAGGAGGTTTCCTACAGTTTACCTTGGGTTGTTCAGGTTTGGTCATCAATTTTTTAGATGTTTCCTTTTGGTGGGATTTTGCTGAAAACCAATTTAACAGTAAAATATATCGGAAGGAGACTTTTACCAACAGTTATGTACACTTTTCGAGTGCCCACCCCAGACACACTATTAACAACATTCCCAAGGGGCAGTTTATCAAGGCGTGCAGGATGACATCTAATGGAAATGATCTAGTAGATGAATTTGAGTTTATCAAGCACATGTTTTTTAAAAGGGGGTACCCCTTGCAACTATTAAATTCTATTGCTAGCAAGGTTTTAGATAAACGGTCATCACATTATCCAGCACTTTTAGATTATCTTGGAACTAACAACGCAGTCCCTTTTGGTAAAAACTTAGGAGAACTAAATCGTTTTAACAAAACGGTTTGTTCGTTATACATGAGTATCAACAGTGGACAAATTAGAAAAATATTAGAAAAGAATTGGAGGATCATTCAGGGTAACTATGACATCTTTAAGGTTTTAGGTGGTAAACCTAACTTTGTGTTTAGAAACACATACAACATCAAAAAAGCCTTGGAAAATAACTATTTTAAACAAGATTGCAACAAGTCTTCAGTCAATGGTATGTTCACTTGCAACAGTTGCAACATATGTAGATTTATTGCAAAAGGGCCAGTCATTACTATTGACAGTATTGATCAGACTTTTTCAGTGCCTGGCCATGTTACCTGTACTACTAGGGGAGTTGTTTACATTAGTTTGTGCAGTACCTGCCCTGCATTTTATGTAGGGATGATGACCAGGTGTCTTAAGACCCGTATTAGGGAACATGTATACAGCATCAACACTCGAGATGAAACTAGTGCTTTATTTAAACATTCTCTAGTTTGCAAAAATTTAAAAAAATTTTTATTTACTGTTATTGAGGTGGTTAAATCAGACCTTAGGGGTGGGGATTTTAAAAACTTTGTTGAGCAAAGGGAGACGCTGTGGCAAATTAAATTGATGGCAGACAAAGCTCCTGGCTTGAACGAAGCTATTAACATGAAATGTTTTTTAAAGAATAATAGTTTGAATATTGATAAGCACATTGCTACTTCCTCTTTTTTTAAGTGACAACAAGGGTTGTTATCAATTAGAATTTTTACTAATTGATTTATTGTTCTATCAAGCAACCAATTGGTGAGGTATTTAATGTTAGTGGTTTTACTGATTTTGTATTCTGAAGAAGTCTCTGGACGAAAGCGGATATTAAAGTTTTCATTACGCTATTTTTGTGGATTATTTCGACTGGTTTCCTGCTCCTGGTATCATTTTGGCGTTGTTGTTGTTTTTTCTTAGTGGTATTAATGCAAAATACCTTAATGCTGTGTATATGTCACATATATAGTCATACACAGCCTTAAGGGACATGACCTGTGACCCTGCAGACTCACTGTCAGCAAGTTGCACATGTATGTGTTTTTCCATATACATCCAAATGGCACTGTACAGCAGTATAGCATCCTGCCATGCATTATTTGTGTTGCACATGTGAAACACATGAGACAATGGCTAGCTTGATGGTATTTGCAGGGTTGGGTATCAACTATAGCATGTATGGTCATACTGAACAAGTAGACTATATGCCCTAGGCCATGTACGAGCATAGGCTGAAAGGTTACCGAGCTGTAGCCCACAGACAGGTAACTTGCAGTGGCCAGTTCGAGCAGTGCCAGAGAACTGATCCACAGGTTTACTGATATATTTGCCATGCGGTCATCATACCATGTCTCAAAGAGGGGCAATGTGCAGCTATGCTGGACAGGGATGCATAGTATGGCAGGAGTATGTAATGTGTATGGGACAGGGATCTGTCAGGCATGTTATGATCCTTGTACTAGACAGGTGGATGTCCGTGACGTATGTGTTTATTTGAAATGAGGATGTGTAAGTGTAGCATGTCCAACATCTCTGGTTTGGACATGACTTTATTCAGGGTAGACATCATGCTACATATTGGAGATAGGGTTTGGGAAGGCTGGTGTAGGCCATCTGAACATGGCCAATAACCCTTAAAGGAAATATGTGAACTATTATGGGTCCATTGAGTGTTGAGTGTGGGTGAGCAATGATCTCTATATTCATGGATGGCACCCTGTCATGATTGGGGTGCCACTTACAACTACCTGACTGGTGTGGTGATGTGACTATCAAAGGAAAGACTACTGTCCAGCTGGATCCCATACACACACAGTTTCCATTATGTTGCCCGCTGCCTAGGTGGTAGTTCATGGCTACAGGGTTTTTAACATAGGGGTGACAATGCAATACTTTGCAGTGAGATTGTGGCCATATGACAGTCACCACACATCCGACCCACAAAGACCCTTCTGTATGTTGCCCACAGCCCTCATTGAGTCAACTATAGCTCCTAGTTCATAGTCATTTGGAAACTTCAATAGGCAGATGCCTTCTGTGTTAGTTTGTGTGGTATAGATTTAGATAACAAAGAGGGGGAGTACCAGAACTGAACCCTGTATTACTGTAGCTGGCACTGGTTTGCTGTACGTGTATTAGTCAGACACCTTCTGTAGTGTTGGTTCTGCCAGCGGTCCAGTTGCCAACCAATCATGTGACATAGGTATATACACCTGGTTTACTGAGTGTAGCTGGAACCCAGTTTGGGTGAGGGTGTTCTAAGACCTGGCAAGGTCGAGATATGCTGTATGAATCAACCTTACTGTCATCTACATCTGTACTGACTACAACAAATATATTGATCAAGGTTCATGGCCTTACAGGCCAGACTCAGCAGGGTAGTAGTGCACTATTTCTCATTATCAGTGGTGTCTCCCCCTTTGTGGGGTGTGATAACTGTTGCTGTGCACCATTCGGTGTATACACAGCCTGACATACAGCTATGATTGAACATGATGTGTAGGTGGAGAGCTAATTGTTCTGATGTTTGTGTAAAACACACCCTGTGATGTTGACAGGTCCCATGCAAGCTGTATGTATGGCTTTAGAGAGTGCAGCTTGTACCTGCATAGTTGTTATTACAGGGACTCTGTAGTGTACATGAATATATGAATATATGTACCTGTTGGGGGGGGGTGAGAGTGGGTTTAAGTTATCACAGACCCTATCTGGATGAACAAGTGCTACTCCTGTAGGTGAAGTACTTCTCATGCCATAGCACTGTGAAGCAGGGCAACTGTTGTTGTTGGCATTACGATTCATGACACAGCTATAGAATGCTCTGTGGTTGGCCTCATAATATGTGGCTTATTAGTTTCACAATGGCTTTGTGTGGTCTTATATGGTGTATCTAAATCTTACAGAGGCTGACCAGGGATCACCTCCACACATGTGTGTTCACTCTTGCAAAAGTTTCTACCTTCTGTGGTACAGTTTATGGTAGGGTACCACCAGTTTGCCTTCCTGTTTGTTTTTAGTTGAATCTTGGTTCTGTTTCAATAGCGCAATCACTGCACTAATGTGAGTGCTTAACGTATATTTTATAGGATTCAGCATTTGTACATGCATTGTCCATCTGCATGGGTGCCATGACATTCACCACTTCTGTCTTAAGACGCATAACATTGGCTTTGGAGACTGACTATGTGTACCATACTGTTAACCCTGTTTGTGTGACTATGGTGATCCAGGTCATTGTGGTGATTAAATCAAGCATGCATTGAGCACAGGGTTTGGTACATGAGGAGTCTTCCCAGTTAATAGTGGGATAGTTGAGAGTAGCCATTATTATGGTTTTTCTGTCTCAAACCTATTATTCCCCATTACAGCACAATATGACGGTTGGTAATTCAGAGGCATGGTGGGTGATCTGTTGCAAGGTGCAATTTGGCTTCCACTTTGGGAGAGAGGTAGTTGTTCAGCATAATGAATCTGACATTATACAAGTGCAACTAGCCTGGGGTGTACATATCCTTCAGGGATATGGACACACCTGTGGCCTGTGTGTTCCACTAAAGGATAATGGCCAAGAGGTGAGGTATGTGTTATAACATGGTCATGCATGGGTGCTCTCTGGAGCCTTCACAGATATGTTATCCATGTTAAGGATTGATGTACGTAAGTCCATATTGAGTTTCCAAAATGTATCATTGAGTAGCTAGACACGCAGTTTATTGCTTGGCTGTCTCTGTTACAGCAGTGGAATTGTCACTTGAACCTTGCATGATGAAGGCACTATAGGGGAAGTGTGAGCCCTAGCCAGTATCCAGATTCCCAGGGGTGACAGGTGCAGGCCCTGTCTGGCAAAGCATCATGGTCTGTCAACCATGTTATCCCAGGCAGAGAGATACTGGATACCCTTTGGATTACACCAGTACATTAGACAATTGGGGATTCCAATCCTGTTGTCCCTGTACTGCAGTATAATTCGGGGCAATAGCAGACTGCTACCCAGGCCTTGGGACATACATGCATGGGCTACAAGACCGGCCAGTTCCTACATGTGTGTTTCAATGCAGTCCAGGCTACTGCATCCCAGGTCCTGCACAACAATATGGAATATGCCAAAGCCGTGTGTACAGTTTGAAAGGTGGTCTGAGTGTATGGGTATGGGGCTAATCATGGCAGACAGGCAGCTAGCAGTATGTTTGCCCTCATATAGCTTGGTGTGTGACATAGTGCTGGACTTTGTATTCACATATGAGTACTGTTGGGTATCTTTCCAGCCACGTGTTCTGAGGAGTGGCACAGTTTTGCAACCTATGTCATACACTTTGTGTACTTTGTTGTCTGACTATTCCAGCTTGGGAGGTCCCTTGCTTGGCCAGATACTTGAAAGCCTCTGTGAATGTGTGTGCTTTCTGGTGGTATGTGTGGGTGTCCTTACTGTGTTCTGGTAAGGGTATGTGTTCAGTGTGGTAATGAGATGCATGTGTTAACCTGCACCACATGACTGTCCAGTCCAGTCATGGCTGTAGACTGGACTGCCTTCCAGCTTGCCTCTGTAGCTATATCCCAGACAATGTGTGGGGTGTGGTATTAGGTGGGTTTGGCAGTGTACATGGCATAGAGATTACATTCCCCCAGGATGGCCACATACACAAAAGTAACATTACTAAACACCAGTAGCTGACTAGTGGACATGCCTGTATAAGAATTCAGTACTACAAGTACCAAGTACTGCATTTAGTTAACTTATTGCTTATGAAGATATTTTAGACGGTGATGCTCACAAGTATATATCTGAGTTATGAACATGTAAACACTGGCTATTACAGCAACATAGTAGCTAACTTTAGCAGCAATCCTCATCTGAGGAGCACATCACATCCTGATAGTTGATTACAGATGATGCAAGTGTCAACAGGTCTGTATCCTTTTCTGGGTATATACACACATATCCACTAGAACCATGAGGTCTGTTGGGCATGGACAGCCACTCCCCAAGCAGAGTCAAGTATCAATAGACTCTGCTGCCACTATCAACATGAGCAGGATATAATCAGATAGTGTAAGCCATCACTATTACACATGAGCAGCAGTTTCCTACATCCTACACTCCTACTGCAGATGTTACACTGGAGTTAAAGATGATATGGAACTTGTTTCATTAGCAGTACTGTGCACAACCTTACCTACAGTTTTTGGAAGCAGCTGTTAGGTAGGCAATCAGAGGTTAGGCTACACAAACATGAATGTTCAATCAGTGGGTCTCTACTCTCAATATCCATTCTATGTAGGTGTGCACATAGCCATTTGTCCCAGCATTGTAACAAGGGTCACATCACATTTGCATAACATGTACACATGCACAGCTGTTATTGCTTGCAAACGATACTAGAGAGGTGGATATTACATGTCTTATGCACATGGATAGTTAGCTAGCTCTTCCAATTGTCTTTGCTATCATGCTGTTAAACTGTCAGATGAATACAATTCATATGCATCCTTTTATTGAGTATTGTAATTGCCAACAGGCATAACTAATGTTTGCATAACATAACACAAATGCTATGTAAGCCGGGATACAGATGGGACAGATCTGCCTAGGA